>NW_021318815.1:375406-424089 GCF_001605985.2 Dendrobium catenatum | reverse complement strand
GTGAGTAGGGGTGTCAATTTCGGGTCACGGGTCGGGTTCGGGTCGGACCCGGAACTGACCCGGGTTCAAATGGGTCGACCCTAACCCAACCCTGTTAGGCAAACAGGTCGAAAATCCGAACCCGAACCCGACCCGGCGGGTTGTCGGGTTGACCCGACACTGAACCGATCGGCAGCGCGGGCGTAGCGCGGCATCGCAGGCTCGGACTGCATGTTTCGGGTCAAACGGGTTGCCAGTTTGACCCGGCAACCCGTCGGGTCAACCCGAACCGGACCCGTTTTTCAAACGGGTCGATTTCTGGAACCCGAACCTGACCCGTTTTGCATTCGGGTCGGATCCAACCCGGATTTTTCGGGTCGGGTTCGGATCGGGTTTTCGTGTCGTGTCAAATATTGACACCCCTAGTAGTGGGGAAAGTAACTTTTTTCTAGTTGTTATAAAAATTAGTTTTTTAGCACAAAAAATTCTATAAAGCAACGAAAAAACAGTAGTAGGCTATTAGCTAAATAAAAATTATGATTGCAAAAGAAAAAAAAACGGTAAGAAAACTGAAGTAGTTTTCTAGTACAAAATTTGTCGAAGGCAGCAAAAATGTAATGGTTAAAAGTTGTCCCAAAACGAAGACTTAATGGAGGGAATGCGATATTTTCTTATAATTTTAATTAAAAGATTGGATTCTTATCTACAAAAATAAAAAGGATTTAGTGTTAAATAGGTTGTAACAGTAATATCAAAATAATAGGTGATTAAAACATAAACCAAGAGCCCTCAAATTTAAATGGGATATTCTAGTCGGGTAAAAAATCACTTAGAAGAACGAACTTTTATTTTATCCAGTGAACGTACGCAGAGGAACGTTCGGTTTTAGGCAAAAAACTCGGTACAGGCGCGAAAAACTCGGTACAGGCACTTTTTGGCCTAAAACCGAATATTCCTCTGCGTACGTTCACTGGATATAATAAAAGTTCTAGAAGAACACACTACATGAAAAGAATGGATGCAAGAGAAGCATGGCTGTTCACACATGACATTGCCATCGAAACCCTATGTGTGTGTAGGGTGCGAGCATGTGAAAAATAATGAGGGTCAATAAAATGATGGTGTATCGACCCAATCCCTTTGGCCACATCACAGACCAACATAATTCACAAACTCTATAAATATATAAGAATCAATTTCCATGTAAGTACATTCTTCTAATTTTCTAATGTATATACCCAAATTATTTAAGCCTACTATGCATTACTTTTAAAAGAAAAAAAAAACAAAGCATATTTTAAATCATGATTTTTTTCCTAATTAAATCTTTTTAACACCTAAACCCAAAGAGCTAATATTCATTTTCTCTTTCATGCACCGCAAGTCCCATCAATATTTGTCCCCAATATTAAGCTCTCGTCATGAAATCATATCCTCATTCACACGCTGTTGATCCCATTGGTGCTTGCCCCAACAATATCGCATCATGAATTCTTATTCTCGTTCACTTGTCATCAATCCTACATATGGTTGCACCCAACAAGCTCCTATGACGAACTCTTCTTCTCCTTTAGGCACCATCAATCCCATTGATTTTTTCCATCAACGATCACCCATCACGAACAATGAGGGATCTAACAAGAAGGGTTAAAAAAAAAAGATTGATGAAATAGGTTTGAACTAATTTCGACGGACTTCAAATTAAATAATCAATTAACAAATTCTAGAAATTACCTCTCATTGAGAATAATTTTGTACAAAATATAGCTTCTTCTTCTTGTATTTGTCTCGAAATAAAACATAAAAGGCATATTTGTCTAAATATGGTACTATTAGGGATGTTAATATTGGCCACAATCAAAACTAGACTCAAGATTAACATGAAAAAATTGTTTACGAGGCCCAACTAATCATATAGATCAAAACAGTGAAAAAATACTATGTATTTGAGAGTTTCATATACATAATAGAGCAACGAAGCAAATAAAGAGTTTTATCAAGTGAAATAAAAGAGGTTGAAATCATGTGTACAAGTGAATTAAATAAACTATGCAATATATACTGGATAAAGTGAAGCCATCAAATGATTTTATGCAAATTAAAGAGAATTGATAATGTAAGAGTAAGCAACATACAAAGTAGCTAAAATTTAGATAGAATAAAGCATTGGAATCATATATAGCAAGTTTAACAATTCATACAAGATATTCAATCTATTGTGTGGCACAGTTGGTTGGTGCGAATGTTAGTTGCATGTTGGCGAGGTCATAGCCAATATGAAAGTTTTGTTGTGCAATATTACCAAATATGTTGATAGAATCAGCGGTGGCTCCGTTAGAGATCATGGCAAGGCACAAAATATCTTGCCCGACCTCCACAAATGCATTGTGTGGTTGCAAGACCACTGATGCACCACCGAAGAATTGGAAGGTGATCTTTGGAAACTGAGTTGAAGCTTCAATTCCGGAGACATCATAGCAAAGGTTGAAAGCACCATTTGGATCATTGACTTGGGGAAGGCTGATGCTACTCTTCACGCTACTCTCCACAGATTGCAGGGAATTATCATCAATGATTGTTAGAGTTGTGCCTGAGTCGATGATGATGTTTCCTTGGGCAGACTCATTTGTCTGCATGGGCTTCCCAATAGAGATGATCTTGCCGGCCACACTAATATTCTCAAGGTGAAGGAAATAAAAGGTGTTTGGTGAACCAGAGATCAAAGGCGTGGTAATGACGTTAGAGCCAGAAACGACTGCATTGGAGCCAAAGTTAAGTTTGCTCGTTGTAGATGTTTCAGTTGATGAGGACAAGCAATAGGAAAACTTATTGCCAATGGTGGAGCCGAGCTGGCGGATAAGAGATAGCTTTCCTCCACCCAAGCCAACTAGTCCAGCATCATTCTTGTCAAATGTGCCTTTGCTATGATGGGTGCACCCAAAGAGAATTGTGGGGATTTGTATTGGGTGTCCTCCAGTAGAGTCAAAGCCTATTGTTTCTGTAGAAAGATAGCCTTCAACAATTGACTTGTCGCCATAGCCATATTTATAGTCGCACTGGGAGGAGGAGTGGCAACTTCTCTGTGGTAGCAGCGAGCAAGAAATAGTATTGCAGGGGATCGTTTTGTAGGTAGAGGAAAATTGTGGATCAAAAAGAGGTGCACTCTGATTGTAGCATTCTTTGCACGGGACACACTGGACCCATATGAGATCGCTGCCCGTGTCGGCGATGGCGAGGACCTTTTTGGCTGGAGTGCCAAGGTAGAAGCTCATGAGGTACTCGAAGTTGCTTGGGGTGATATCTGAGTAGAAGTTATTAGCATCGTCCATGGGAAGTGCAGAGGAAGATAGACGAGCCTTGTGGATAGCATTACGAAAGTAGATGGCACGAGAACGAGATCGCTCAACAGCTGCACGGATGCGGGAGGAAGGTGTGGAATCTAGGTCATATAGCGGCGACATGGGGGAGTCGCGATGGATCAGCTCTACTGAAAATCCACTGCCACTACACCATGCTAGAATTGGAAGGTGTGTGGCAACTAAGAAAATGAACAAAGAGATTGCAAAAGAGTAGAAAGAATAAGCCATATCTCTCTTGATATGTTTCTGTGTATATGAATGTTGTTCTCACTTTTTTGTTTTCCTTTGTTGCTTTGTTGGTGATGATTGTCTGAAAAAATCAAGTATTTATAGATCCACTTAATAGAAGGGACTAGGGAAATACATAGTTTTTTTTCCCTTACTATTTTATATCATTTCATAAAAGAGGACGAAGGAAAATACAACCAATCTATATTAAGAAACTAATTATAAATAAGAAATGGTCCGCGTCAACCATTTTCCTGCTACGGAGAAGATCAACGCATTTCTTTGATTTTTTTACTTCCAAATGTCATATAATATTTATTTTTGAATCCTATGTATAGCTAATGATATATAAAAGAGAAACTATTAATTTGATTTTTTCAATTACATATTTCTCGCAATGGATGCTAATTCTGGATTAAAAATTATTTAATTTGTTTTATATTCTTTCTCTATCTCTTTATAAAAAATGTGTATATATTTATATTTAACCTATCCGTTTGGGGAGGATGACTATATCCTCCAAATATTAAAAAAATATATATATTATTTGTGAATTAAACAATATCAACATTAATTTATTTCATCAAATATATAAGTGAGAAATAAAGGTGAACAATAGTTGAATTCTAGCTTAGCCCATTATTTGATTTATTTCTCTGCCAAAATTAATAATGAACCCTAAATATTATCAAAAACCTTTGTATTTATTTCAAATCTGTTTAAAGTATTTTTTTAATTATAATATTTGCATTACTTATTCATTGTCTTTTTTTTATTTTTTATGATAATTTAATTATTTATTAACTATAATAATATTTTGGCCTATGAGCTTTCATTTTAGTTGGATCTATTCTTTTCTGATATTTTTCATTGATAGCCCACATTATTTTCCCTTAGTAAAGTTGTAAACCAAAGAGGTATTAAACTATCCAAATTTTAGTAAAGGTATTGTTGCGTCCTGGAGTATTCACGGCGATAGAGAAATATAGAGTTTAATGTCTTAGCGTTGTACGAAGATGCAACACAGATAAAAAGAGAGGGTACGTTATTCACTAGAGACACCAAGACTTTTACGTGGAAAACCCATTAAAAGAGGGAAAAATCAGGGGGCCTAGCCCAGTTTGAATGAATCTACTATTATTTGTAATCGATTACAAATGAGGTCATTCATTGGGGCAAGGCCTTAGTTTGATGTACATCTTATAGAGTGCATTACATAATGAAAATACCAAGAGTCACTATTGGAGTGTTTGTTTCGTCTGAAGGACTGTAGTCGGTGGGCGACGTAAGTTAGAAGGACCGTAGTCGACGGTCGACGGAGGTCGGAAAGACTGTAGTTGGTGAACGACATAAGTTAGAATAATCATAATCAACCGGCGACGAAGGTCGGAAGGACTGTAGTCGGTGGGCGATAGAGGTTATAAAGACCGTTGTCTGGCGATGGAGGTCATAAAGACCATAGTCAGCGGACGATGGAGGTCGGAAAAATTGTAATCGGTGGGCGACGTAAGTCAGGAGGGCCATAATCGACTGGCGCCGGAGGTCGGAAGGACTATCGTCTAACGACGGAGGTTAGAAGAATGGCGTCAGGTAGAAGTCCAGCAATGGACAGAAATCCGGCATCGGATAGATGTCCGGCAGAAGTCTGATAACGGGCAGAAGTCCAACGTCGGGTAGAAATATGGCGACGAGCGGAGGTCTAGCGTCGGATAGAAGTCCAATGTTAGTCGTTGTTCAGGTAGAACAAAACTCTAGAGTTACTTGGAGATCAGACAGAATTATGGTTTCCCTTGGAGGTCGGGCTGAAATCTGGGGTCACTTGGAGTTTGGGTGAAACTCCAGCGTCATTTGAAGGTCGGACAGAACTCAGACGTCACTTGGAGTTCGGGTGAAACTCCGGTCTCACTTGGAGGTCGGGCGGAATTCCGGCGGTGGTCGAGGAGGAGTTTCTTCCCTCCTATTCTTCTTCTCTCCTCTTCTTCTTTCCTTCTTCTCTTTGCTTCCATCCCCCCTCAAGAGAAATGAGGAGTCTATTTATAAATTTCTAGAGTGGCATGGCCCTTAAATAGGTGAGAGATCAGGGGTAAATGGGGAGTGGTTGGATGGACACTCGATATGGAATCCCTTGATTGTGTACCGTTCGTCAGACATTGAAGGTCTTAATGATGTCAGAATTCGGCAATCTTGGGCTCGTTGGATTTGTCTTGTCGAGCCGCTCGATTCGACTATAAGCACATTATGTTTAGAAAACGTTTGGCAACTCAAATTGTGGTTCAAACTTTCCAACAATGCTTCGGGTCCTTGATTTGGACTCATTTGGGCTTGGATTGAGTTGAATTTGGTGTCGTTGGGTTCGTATTTCCGAGACGGTCAGTTTGACTGTAAGTTTGCTTAAATCGGAGTTCAGGTGATCCCATATTTAATTTTTGAAGTTTCCGGCTTGATTTTGCCTCGATATTCGTGCACGATCAAGATACTTTTTTGATGATATATCAGGTATAAACCAAAGAGGTATTAAACTAGCATAACTATGCCTCCATTTCACTGTCACTTTAATTTTTTCCCTTGCCATGATGTCTAGTTGAATTATGTGAGACAAAATTTGTTCTCTCCAATGGAAACACTATAATGCCTAAGACCCTTCTTCTCTGCATTGGAGTAGCAATTGGGCTTTGCAGTGCTGTTCTTTCTATATTGGAGTAGTATTTGAGCGAATGTTATAGTGATGGGAAGGAGAGTTGCGGCATTGCTATCTCTATCTAGGACCATTTGAGAGAATTTAGAATTTTCTGGAATAGCACAGCGGTGCTGCATGCTTGATTGTTACGAAACTGACCATTAAATCATGTTGTTTATATAAATATTGCACAACAGAACTTTCATATTGACACCTTCAATGCGACTAACTGTCCATCTCTCTAAATTTAATTATCATCCTACTTTTTGTATTTCTAGCTCATACATTATCATTTCTCTTTAATTTATAAGCAGCCATGCTAGCTCTTGCTTCTCTTTTTCCCATTAATTTCTTGATGAAATCCCCCAATGATCAACGCCAAATTCTTCATATTTATACATGTAAGTACATTTCAGTCTTTAGGAAGCTATTTTGGATGGCTGCAATTTTTTTGTAAAGGTGATTGTCAAGTTGTTTAGTTTCATATTCATTATGTTCTTGCCACCATATCTCTCTAAATTTAATTATCTTCCTACTTTTTGTATTTCTTGCTCATACATTATCATTCCTCTTTAATTTATTTGTCCCATCAATATTTGTCCTCAATATTAAACTATGATCAAGAAATCATATTCTCATTCACACACTGCAGATCCCATTGGTGCTTGCCCCAACAATATCGCATCACGAACTATTATTCTAGTTCACTTGTTGATGATCCTGTAGATGGTTGCTCCCAACAAGATCCCATGACAAACTCTTCTTCTCCTTGGGCATCATCAACCCCATTGATGTTTTTCATCAACAACCACCCTTCACGAACAATGAGGAGTCTAACAAAAGGACTAAAAAAAACTGGTGAAATAGGTTTGAATAAGTTTCGACAGACTTCAAATTCAATAATCAATAAACAAATTCGAGAAATTACCTCTCATTATGAATAATTTTGTACAAAATAAAGCTTCATGTATTTTTCTATCTAGAAAGAAAACATAGAAGACATATTTGCCTAAATATAGGTTATGTTAGGGATGTTAATATTAGACCCACAGTGAAAACTAAACTCAAACCTAACATGAAAAACAAATTTTTTTTTTTTGAAAGTTTGCAAATGCATTAATGAAAGTGTCAAAAAAAAAAAAAAAAAAAAAAAAAAAAACGCATTAATGAAAGTGTCAAAAAAAAAAAAAAAGAGACAATAAAAAGCAACTATAATGCTATACTCTATCACTATCATCCCTAGCATAGACAAAAGAAGGGCAAATTATTGCGTCTGATTACCTGACATGCGGACATCCAATCGCAGCCCGAAAGGTTGATTGATGCTCCATTGCTCCAGAAGTAAGGCGAGTGCGGTAGCATCAATAACAGAGGGAGCAGCAAGATCTCCTCCTGCCAATTTGGTGGATGACATAACAGTAAAGTCGACCCATGCTAGGTTTGGTTTCAGCGAAATTCCTAAGAGCAATCAACAAATCCCTCAAGAACTGAAACTCAGGCAAGACAAATCCCCATTTTGCAAGGATGGCCAACACCTGCTTCAATTTCTCGCATTGGGTAATACAATGGTCAAGTGGTCTCTTCCGCATTGCAACCCCAAGGGCATCCGACAGATTCAGGATGATGTAGTTTAAATTTCTTAAACCAGTTGAACTGGTAATCCCCATTGCCAATCTAATCACGGTAAGCCATGGCCATCTGAAAATCTCATTTTTCATTCCAAAATATAGTAAAATTAAAAATTGGCGTGATTCATCTTCAATCGGACTCCGTTTTGCGCCCTTTGTAGAAGGTAACCGTCTTTCTCTCTTTCACGCGTTTCTTCGGCAAATCCGGTAGAGACAAAAAAATAACGCAGGTGAACTGTGCCATGCCAATATTGACGTCGCACTATTCACCCGCAATCAAATACTGAAAGTTTTACCGTTCGGTTGGAGCTCGTGAGTGACGCCATTCATATAATTGGAGTTCGGTTGGAGAAGGCGTTACATCGTGGTGTTTCGGCCCATAAATTCATCCCATACTTCGCAATCACCACCTTGCTTAACAGCGAGTTAGGATTATGTAGGACAGCCCATGCCAACTGAGCACGTAAAGGTCCTTGCCACGTGAGAGTTGCATGAAACCCAAGTCTACCCTGCAATGAAGGTTCGCATAATTCGGACCAGGAAACATAGTGAAGACCCTTACTGTTCACATCTTTCTGCCACAAAAACTGCCTACCCAATTTCTAAATGGAATTCAAAATATCCTTCGAAACTGTAGTATGAGTCAATAAGTATATAGGGATGGAAAGCAATGAAGTTCTGATTAGAATTGCTCGACCCGCCAAAGACAGATGCCGCTTGCCCCACATGTTGGGGAGATTATTTTGTGCGGTGTTCGAATATGTCCAGAGGTCAATCCGGATGAGCTATGTCATCTAATGTACTGTGCGATGGGTGACATGGTGCGTCCGAATTGACCTTTGAAAAAATCTGGACACCGCACAAAATAATTTTTCCACATGTTGATCTTATCAGCACTTTTTAAAACTTCAGAAAAATTAAATGCCACTCGCTTCCGCATCTAAAGGCAATCCCATATACTCCAAAGCCATGACTAGGGGTGTCAATTTTTGACACAAATTAAAACCCGACCCGAACCCGACCCGGAAAAATCCGGTTTCGGGTCAACCCGGTTAGCAAACGGGTCGGGTTCGAGTTTAGATTGTTGACCCGTTTGTAAAAACAGGTCGGGTTCGGGTTGACCTGGAAACCCAAAATCAACCCAAATTTGACCCGGGTATGGGTCCGTTAACCCAGCAATCTGGGCTTCCGCTTCCGCGATTTGGGCTCAGCCGCTCCACTTCCTCTGTTCCGCAATCCAGGCTTAGTCGTTCGGTTCAGTGTCACAATCCGGGCTCAGCCGCTCTGCTTCGCCCTTCCACAATCGGGACCCGCTAGCCTTAGTAGCCGCTCCACTTCGGCCGTTTGGCGCTTCCCCCTTCCGCACGCGTGGCGAGCCCAAGTTGGTTGGCTTCAGGTCCATGCGAACCACAGCCATGCGATCCGGCCTCCGGGCTCCCGCTTCCGCATTTTCAATTTCCGGGTTGGGTTGTGTCAACTCGGCAACCCAGCGGGTCGGGTCAGAGTTGCATTTTCTAACCCGTTTGCAAAAACGGGTCGGGTTCGAGTCGGGTCAAATAGCATCGGGTCAGTTCCGGGTTCGATCAGAACCCGACCAATTGACCCGAATTGACACCCCTAGCCATGACCTTTCTGAATCCCAAAACATATATGATCCTTCTCTTCTTCCAATTTGGACATGGTTTGTTAAGTAAAATGGCCGACTTGTTGCAGTTGTTTTTCTGCCTCGTCCATTCACAATACCCATTCAAAATCGTCATAATATAAATTGCATTGGCTCTACTTGCTTCAACAAACACCAAAATGTCATTTGCGTACAATAAATAAAAAATTCTGATCACATTGCTAACAACTTGAACTCCAAGCAACCCGCCTCTTTGCTTGAGCACCTTGGTTAACAGCTCCGAGCAAAGGATAAACAAATAAGGTGACAGAGTACAACCCTGTCGAAAACCACTACAAGCATCTATCCACTGAGTCCTATTTCCATTAATAAGAAGCTGGAATCTGGGCCACGAGATAAATTGGATCACCCATCGAGTGAATCAAGCATGAAATCCCATTAACCCCATCACCTGCTGAAGCGTATCCCAAGCCATACAGTAGGCCTGTTCCATATCAACTTTTAAAACCATAAGTCCAGATTTCATAGTAGAATGCTGACATTTGTATATCATCTATTGTGCAAGCAGACTATGGCTTGAGATGGACCTGCCGAGCACAAAAGCACCTTGCTCTTCTCCTATAACTTCCACAAGTGCCGATTTAAATCTGTTCACCTCAACTTTTGCTACAACCTTATATAACGACTGGCACAGACTGATAGGTCTGGCCTTGGACGGCCATAGAGACTTATATAAATTTCTGCATCTAGAACTCCTGCAGCTGATGAAAAAATTGTTTATAAGTTGACCTACGTAATTTTCGGGCTAGGTTTGCAACTCGATTAGGTTCATGCCTTCTCAGATCAGGTTAAGATCAACTTCAAAATAATTAAAGCATTTCTAATATATATAATAAAAATATGCATTTTGTCTAAAAATTAAAAGTTAAAATAGTTAAAAAAGTTGATTACCCCCATTTTGCGTGCAGCCGCCGATAGTCTAGTAATGTAAGTGAGTCGAGTCGGTTTGATCTCGACTCGTTAACAAGTTCATGAGCGAGTTTCGAGTTTAAGTCAAGCCTGTAATCGACATTGTTTACTAAACGAGCTCTAATTTGAGTTTAGTCCGACTTGACTTATTAGCTCATCGGGTTACTTGATTTTAAAATATATTTAAAAAATATTTAATATACCATATTCTTAAGAATTTCTTAAGAAAAAAAACATAGCTTCATGGATGAGTCTAATTTGGGCTTTTAAATTGAGTTGAGCTCAACTTTTTTAAACGGATTTGAGCTTGATTTTTATACAGAGAGTCAAATTCAAGCTCATTAAACATGCTCATGCTCGAGCTCAATATGAGTTAAATGAAGTGGATAATACTACTACACGACCCAACTCCTTTACATCCCTTGAGAGCTCCCTATTCCAGTGAATAACTAAATGATCCCATTTTCCTTAATGAACGGTGGATGTCGTTCGTCGCTCACAGAGGGAATTATTGGGTTCGGACATCGGACACAACTTACCGTTCGGTACTTCACAGTACCGAACGGTCGTGAGCTCAGTACTGTGAAATATTGAGTTCGGTACTTCACAGTACCGAGCATACTGAGCTCAGGCTCAGTACTGCTTGATACTGCTCGATACCGAATAAAAAATGATGTGACGCATTTTCATTGACTCTGAATTGCGTCCACTATCCGAACCCAATAATTACCCCGCTCCGCAGGGTGTTTTCTACGGCAAATTATTGCATCCGGTCACAGAACGCAAAGATAGGTCCGTATATTATTAAAATATTATTTTAAATTAAGTACGTCAAAAACGTAGTTAAAGCACAGTCAAATCAAAGCACAAGTAAATCACAGTCAAAGTCAACCTAAATCGCAATGAAAATGCAGTGGCATGTTTTTGATGTACGAACCTATTATTGCGCGTCCGCTCACGGATGCAATAATCGTTTTCTACCGCCGCTGCTGCCGCCGCCGCCGCCTCACTGGTCAATGCTTAAATTATACCACAAACCCTAAACCTCTCCGCCCATTCTCTCTCCTGAGCAGCGCTGCCACATCGATCAATCTGCCTTGATGGAGTTCTGGGGTGCGTTCTTCGGACTTCGAACTCATTTCTCCATCCCTCTCGTGTGGGAGGGCTTTTTCCTCTCCTTCTCCTTTCTTTATAATTGGCTCTACGAAAGATTGAGTTTTAAACTTCGTTCGTTCTTAATCACCCACTTTCCTAGGTTTTTTTTTTATGTTCAGCTAACGCTTGCTTCTCTCTCCGAATTTTTCGTTCTTTAAAAAAAAGTTCTTTTCTTGCAAAGAATGATAAGTTTTTTATTGCTCGTCTGTTGTACATTTATTTCGCTCTGTTTGGTGATCATGCAATACAACTATATATTTTGTTCTTTGATTAGTTTTTGGTGGGAAACAACAAATATGACAAACTTAAATCCCACAGAAAAATTAAATTTTGTTTCGCCCACGTTCTATGCTAAATGGCGGATGCACTAAATTCCCTTATTCGACTTACTTGATTTAAATCTGCTGCGTCTCTTATCAATTTGGCTTTAGGTGTTGAAGTTAAACCTGGGCAGACGGTAAAGTGCGAACCTGGAGATGAAGGATACTTGCATCTTTCGCAGGTTACTTTGATGCTAATCAGTAATTCCCTTCTTCGTTGGGCGATTTCTAGTGCACTGATACTAGTCTTTGCTTGTTTTCTACATTGTAGGCTTCACTAGGTGAAATCAAGAAGGATAAGGGGACTGGAAATGTTCCAGTTTTTGTTAAATTTAATGATCAAAAGCTAGTTCTTGGGACCCTCTCTACAGAGAATTGTGCCCAGATTCAATATGATATTGTATTTGAGAAGGAATTTGAGTTGTCACACGGTTCAAAGAATACCAGTGTATTTTTTGTTGGTTACAAGAGCATTCATGAGAACTATGCATATCCTTTTTAAGTTTTACAAGCTGATATTTCCTTCTTTAGAGATTTGGCTCAACTATATTCTAAACTTGTGATGTTGAATTACCTTTTTTTTTTCCTTATCTATCTTTATTGTTGCCATCACTTCTGAGGATGATTTAGATGGTAAATTTTCATTATTGTATAGTTCATTTCTCAATTTTCTTTATTCATTTTAATATTTATTCATTTAAATTGCTTAGCACTTATCATGTTATTGTCCTTATAGGTTCCGATGTTGAGGCTTATCTGAATGATCCGAAAGAGATAGGTAATCTATTAATGTTTTTATCCCTATAATTTGTTTCTTGAAGCTTGTTTCCTACGTGAGGTTTGATGACTGTGAAGCTTTGATGGTTGTTTCCCATAAGTGAAAGTAGGCATTTTCTAGATTGGTACATATATAATAGGTAAAATCAGGTCCATACCAGTATATCACTCAAATCCTTCTAATTTATACATCCAGGACTCAATACTGAATATCATTTTAGTTCTTTAAGGGTGCTGCAATTGTATTTGTTTAAACTTAAACAAAAGCAATTATGTGTTGGTAATATGTGAGATGGAGTTGGTTTGGACTATGTACCCTTCCAAGTGCATCCCTTCCTACTTCCAATGGTACCTAGTCCGAAATTTTTGGAAAGCAGAAGCTGATTTTGGTAGAGACTTGTTACATTAAGATGTGAAGTAATATAATGGATAAAAGTGTCATATGTTGCTAATCTATTCTTTTTTTTTTTCTGAAATGTAAATTTGATTTTTATGTTTATTTATATTTGTTCCTTTAGCTACGTGAGATGTTACACTTAGGACTATGTTTTAAGTTTGTGAATCTATATTCCTATTAACATACCTAAAAAACTTTATTATATACGCCCCTACTTTTAGAGCTATGATACTATTCAGTGGATGGCGAGTGCCTAATCGAATTGATCAGGTCGTGTAGGAACAAGGTTTAAATCTCTCGGTCTGTTAGGATGCCTCAGCTGCATACATCACTGCACTTCTACTTGACACCTATCGTAATGATAAACGGCTCGTCTCGCCGTGACCTTATCTTGGATTCTCAATACTTCTGTCGCTCCATCCCCGCAGGGGCAGAGAACCCGCCGCTGTCTCGGCTGTGCTACCGGAGGCTCTGGGGAAGTCGGAATAGGAGAGCACTCATCTTGGGGTGGGCTTACTACTTAGATGCTTTCAGCAGTTATCCGCTCCGCACTTGGCTACCCAGCGTTTACCGTAGGCACGATAACTGGTACACCAGAGGTGCGTCCTTCCCGGTCCTCTCGTACTAGGGAAAGGTCCTAGATGTGGTGTGGAGACTAAATTCACATGAACTTCAACTCCATCGATCCTTCACATCACACTCATCTCAAATTCAAATTAGCCATTATTGTTGTGGTGAATACACCCTTTATGTGTGATTTTGCTGGAAACTACTTTTAAGGATGATTTAGATGAGTTTAAACTGGAATTATAGTACTACTTGATTGCAGGAAATTAATGAAATTTTGACGATGAGAGTATGAGCTACAATAATTGTGGGGCATAGGTGACAACGAACATGGATGGATTCCCACTTACTCTCCTCCCCCTCTTTTTACCTCTCCTTCTGATGTCACAGAAAGGATTTAAGTTTAGATTTTTTTTATTTTATTTAAAATTAAAAAATTTAGATTATTTTATTATAAATTATATTTTTTGGATAATTTCAACAATAAATTTTAATTTTATCTTGTAATCATATTTTTCGAAATTGGGCTTTCAGTCTTCCAATTTGATCAGACTTGAAGATGGAATGAAAGACAGTTCTTTAGCCTCCTCTTTGAGGATTCTCTCGCTTTTGGGTTTTTCCCTTGTATGCTTCGTCTTTGCCCTTGCCTTCCTTTTGACATGTTTCTTCTTTTCTTATCCAGTCACCTTCTCTCAACCTCTAGCTTTCCTCCTACATCATATTTGTCTATTTTTTCTTCCGTCTCGTTATTAATTTGGTATCGAAGCCTTACCCTACTTCAAGTCATTTCTACGATCATCTTAACATCTACATACCATACCTTGTGTATATGCTCCATAGCCACACTTCGATACCTCATCCTACTCGTCAATGCGATCTCATCTCCTTCATTAGGGTCATCGCATCGCTCATGTTTGCATCGCAACCCACTCGCATTTGTTGGAAAGTTGTTCTCCCTTCCATGTCACTCATGAATCAACTCGCATTTCGTGCACACTTAAGGTATAGTGTACACTCCTTTGCTCGTTTCCTGTAACTTAAACTTCATGGTGGCCTTTCCTGACACTAATGAACTTGATTTCCATAACCCTAGGATGTTGTTGTCTAGGCCTTTTTCCATCATAGTATTTCTTTTATCAATGTTTTCAATATTGCACATCCCCACGTATTTTCGAATCACTATCTAAGCTCAATCTCCTGCTCATGACTGATTATTCTCCACTTCATGCCACATCTTGAAGTGCCTATTCTTTGCTAGTTGCTCACCCGATGCTTCAATCACCCACACTTTCTCGCAAAATAGTGCATGTGTTTTGTGATCCTCTTGCCTACTACTAGTAACATGGTAAAGGAAGAGAGAGAGAGAGAGAGTGAAATCAATTTCGGCCAGCCTGTAGTTGAGTCATTTTAGTCATATTCACAAAGATCTACAAACTTATAAATGTTTTTCTAGGGCTTTGATAATTTACTTAAGAATATACAGCATGTCTTTTGTCAATGTTGTGATGTGCATCTCCTCTTCTGCTTCAGGATGAATGTTTTTCTTCATCGCATCTTATTTAGGATGGATTTCCCATTATCCATTTTTTAGATGAATTTCAAAAGCTCTACAATGAAATTGAAGACTTCAAGTTCGTTGATCCGTCCTTCATCGACAATTCAACTTAAACTGCACAAAGAATAGAATTTTGGAACTTATTATGTTATATTTTATTTTAATTAGGTTTCTTAGATTTATTTTATCATGAATTATCTTCTTGGATAATCTCTAGATTAGATTTTAATTTGATATCTGAGCTGTAATCCTGTTTCTATGAATAAGCATGCGTTTGTGTAATTTGATCAGACTCAAAGATGCAAATAATGATAGTTCGTTAGCCTCTTCTATGGGAATTCTTTTTGCTTCCCAACCTTCCATTCCTTTCCTTTTTCTAACACATTCATTTATCTCTTCCCCAATTCGCCCCACCAAAATATGTCTATTTACATTGTTTGCTTCTCATTGCCTCCCCACTGCGATGCATCTCTGTTATTTGAATTAGATTTTCTTACATGGGTGATAATCTCTTTTGCAATATCACAATGTCTTGGGTGCTCTGATGCTATTGACTGAGAGTATTTTGAAAGGGTTATTTTAGTTAAGAAGTTGTAGCATTAACTTTTAAGACTTCGTTTGGGACGGCTTTCTTACTGTTAAAATTTTTTTGCTCGAAAACTCTTAGAATAACAATAAGAAAGCTGTCCCAAACGAAACCTAAATCATGAGGAGCGTTGCATGAATCACACAAATGGACAAGTGTTATGCAGTTTGACAAAAATAACATTTATGCAAATAGGAATTCTACTCAAGATGAGTTTCTTCTATTGAAGGGCACCTAAACCTGCATGCAGGATTTTAAAAACACTTTTATACTTCTGGGACATTCGTGCATTTACCTTTCTTTTTCTAAATTTTGGACATATGTACTTGCTTACAAGCTTAGTAAATTCATGTATTATACTCATATAATCCATTTACGTAAGAATTATTAACAAGCTTATATTTTCATGTCTTTTCAGAATTTTGGAAATTTAGCAAATTTTAAATTCCAGAAGTATAATATGGTTGCTTTATATATTATCTGCTCATATTTATGAAAAAATTCCATTATGTTTTATTTTGGCATGTCAAGAATAGTTTTATTTTATTTAACTATTTTTTTATTTTTTTTCTGTGTTTTCTTCATTTTAAATTAAGATCTCTATATAAATCTATTTTCTTGGAAGTTCCATATTTAAACTTACATCTCTGAGTTTCTTTCATAGGAGAGGGTTGGCTCAAAAAGAAAAATCTGGTAAAGCCAGGAAAAGTTGCTGCTGCTGATAAGGATGATACTGTAGCTGCTAAGGCTAAAACTCAGACAGGGAAGCAGGACAAAGTTGAAAAACCAAAACTTGATGACATACAAAATAAAGCTGATGATGATGATGAGGAAGATAAGGATGAAGATGATTCTAATGAAGAATCTGATGACGATGATGATTATAATGATGACGAGGTATGTTCTCTTGTTTTATTTATTTATTTTTGGCTTTTGCTTGCTAAATTCAGCAAGTTATGTATGTAAATCATTTACCCCAAAAAATAATTTCCCTCTTTCACCCATTTGCTTGTTTTATGATATTCAATTAGGAGTAAATGTAAAATTATTTTGTTAGTGAGACGTTTTTGACTAATTAGAACAAACAAAATTGAACAACCCGGTAGTGCTCTAGATTCATTGATGGTGGCATAATCACCTCTAAACCTCATCTGTAAAAAAAAGTTGCATCTCAAATATTGACCATTCATCAGCTTTTTCTTTTTTTTTGTATGATCAATTTCATATATATTTTACATTGAAAATCACTCATACTGGTTCCTTGAACAGGCTGTGAATTTTTTTTATTAACTTCAAGTTGTTTTTCCTCAGGAACTAGTTAAAGGAATGATTGATAGTGATAGTGATGATGAGGATAAGGATGATAGCTCTGAGGATGAAAAGGCTAACTTAAAGGTTATTAATGCGAGTTTTTGTAAATTGGGAAACTATGATGTTTTTTTTTGCTAGTCTACCATTTGTGTGCTTGTATTCTTACTACTTTAGGTTGAAAATGGCAAGAAGAGATCTGCTGATGCTGCTTTGAAGTCTCCGATTGGGAAAAAGTCTAAAACAATAACTCCAGCTGGGAATCTCAAAATTGGTAATTTTTGTTCTCTTTAAACGTTTTACTAGTATAATTTTTGTAGGAGATATTCATACACATATCATGAAAATCTGCCCCTTTTATGGGAGATGTTCATACTATATGTATCATGATAGGAAACACTTGAAGATTTCATGTAAATCCTAACAATTTCAGAAAAACAATGAGAAAAATCTTCCAAACTCCAAAGGAAAAAACAGGAAACAGGAATTTTATCGCGATAATCAAACTAACGGAAGAAAATAATAAGATACAATTGATCCTCTATTCGAGAGGAGGATCTATCACTCCCAAATCTCTAGACGTTACTAGAACCCAAAAACCTGAACCTAAGAGATCCCAAATTTCAGCCAAATTCAAGATGCCCTAATCCTAGGAAAACAAACTATTTAATGCATACAATCCAAAAGGAAATATTTAAATAGTCCCTACATTTAATTTTCCCTCCCAACTTCCTAAAAAGTTTTTTTGAACCCGGCGGTTTGCTTGGCATACAGGCAAAGAATTCTGCCGCTGTATCTGTAAGCCGGTCCCGTATGGACCGGATTGACCGGTCTATCATACCACTATGAAATAATTGAGAATTTGATGGAAGTAAAACATGCAGTTAGGTTTTTTTATTTTTTTGTTGAATTTTGATATTTTTTGGAATTTGAAGTATATAAAAAGAAGGGCATTAATTTTATAAATCATAAAGATATAGGGATGTTTATGAAATTTCCCCTTTTTTATGGTTCATATATGCACTGGTTTTAAAACCGAACCGGACCGGCAGGTTCAACCAGTTGAACCACGAACCGGCCGGCCGGTTACGGTTCAAATGAAAACCTGGATAAATCCGCTCAAACCGGCGGTTCGACCGCCGAACCGGTCCCGGTTTTTGATAACCTGCCGGAAAGCTTATACGCAGAGAGTAAAAAAACCCTCATTTGCGTCGACGTCTACTCGCATCTGCTCGACTCTTCGGCTTCGAGCTTTAATAGAGGAAAAAAAAACTCATTCGAAGCCTTCGACCTCTTCTTCCTCGACGACGTGCAAAGCTAATAGCGTCTTCGTTCTTCTCCTTCGCGAAGCAAGAAGTCAACCTTGTCTCCTCCTGCAGGCCTGCTCTCATCTCATTCCCAATTTTTTTAGGCGTGATCATCAGGTCTGTAAGTGAGGGCATAACTTGCTTTGGAAAGTTCTTTCATCCCCTCTTTCAGTTAGGTAACTTTAAAATTGTTTATAGTTTTGATTTTTGAATGCTTCTTATGAAGTTGTTGTAGCTTTTGGAAAGCTCTTTCATCCCCCCTAGCTCGTTTCAACCTGGAAGCTTGGGAAGAAAGCCAGCATCAGTCGCTCACATGTCAAGAAGCTCTTAATGGCATAAGCAAAGTAGTACAGGGATATCTATTGAATGGATTCAGCCGTGATTTGTACACCTGCTTGTAATGCATCGATTATGGACACTTGTGATGATGAAGTTATTCACTGACGCATAAATTAAATGATGTTATGGATACAAAAGTGCATTCTGAGTTTGCTTGCATGTGTGGAAAGCAATTAGATGCAGTTATGGATGACACAACTTCTCCAAATAAATGCACTCCAACTGTTCAGTTAAATGCCCATCAAAACCTACTTGCTGAAATGATAAATTTGCTTCATAATAGTAGCATGTAGCCCTCCATCCAACTATTCAGTATTTTTTATAAAAATTTTCTACCATGTAGTTTTCTATCTGGCATAGTTTTCTACCTTGTATTTTTCTATGTTGTAGTTTTTTACCTTGGATTTTAATTTGTGTATATGATTTTATTATAATATTTAAATATAAAAAATACTTATTACGTCATCCGGTTCGAACCATCAAACCGCTAACCTCTTATTCTTCCGGTTCATTGACCGGTCCGATTTTCAAAGCCTTGCATATATGCTGAACTGATGTAATCTTTGACTATTAGCAGGTGACACAAAGAAAGGCAGCCAAACCCCTATTCCCCAGATTACTAAACAAGCTGGAAACAAAGCAAAACAACAGACTCCTAAATCTTCTGGTTCAGTTATGTGCAAGACATGCAGCAAGTATGTTGTTTATTCTTTTCCCTCCTTCAGAAGCTTATGGTTAGCATATTTTTTCGGTTCGTTTTGATCATTTTATTTTGATTTTTTCTGATTTTTTCTTTTCTTCAGGTCTTTCAACACTGAAAATGCTCTTCAATCTCATACTAAAGCCAAGCATTCCGGAGCCAAATGATTAGTTTTGGACGCAAATGATCATTATTGAGGCTTCGTTTGGGACGACTTTCTTATTATTTTTTAAAGCAGTTTTTTAGTAAAAAAAAAATTATTAGAAAGCTGTTTTAAGCCGCAGTAAAAATACTGTTCCAAACGAAGCCTGAGTTTTGCAGAATCCTTTCAACTTGCAGCGTGAGGAAGCTGAACCAATTCTATGAGGATTATTATCTTAACCTTAGATGCTACAGGAGATTTTTGGAATTCTTCTGGGCAGTTAGACAATTCGGTGCATGGCTAAATATTTTAAGCTATTTATGTGGGTGCAATTTTGATTTTTTTTTTCCTTTCATTTTTTCAGTATTTTAGGGATTGCAATTCGCAAATACTCCAACTCTTCCTGATGAGTCTTAACAATTGTGAAGTATTTGAATGATTAATATTAATGTATTGTCGCAATAAAAACTATCTGATTTTTTACTCTAAGCCTTCTTCAAATGATTGATGCATTTCTCCTCTTAAATAGAAAGTAGAATTGATTACCTGTGACTTAATTAAATTGATCAAACGGTTCGCCAATTTTTTGCTGGAAATAATTGCTAACCTCTTAAAGCTAAAACCAGTTGGTTTCTTTTTATTTTGGTTCCTTTACAAAAATGTCACATTCAGCATAGAGTTTTCTGCAGAATAGAGTTTTCTGCAGACCTTTGTAAAGATGTTCAAATCTGCAAGATTTAAATCTTATAAAAACAAATGTAGCATATTTTGTGGGAATTAAAATCTGAGAACTGTTAGCATTAAATAATCATAAATTGTTTGGCTATTGAGTTTAAAATTTAAGATTTCTGAGAGTATCGAGGCGAATGTTGTTTGATTCGCCGGTTTTGCTTTTTTTGTGCGCGGTTTGATGTATAGGGGTAAACAGTGCATAAATCAAATATTTGTAGATCACTTAATAGAACAGGTCAGGGAAATATATAGTTTTTTCTTACTATTTTATATCATTTTCTAAACAAGGACAAAAGAAAATACAACATAGGTGACGTGACTAAGCATGCTCTCTCTAACATTTTCTTCTTTGGTAGGGCTGCAAATGAACCCATTCTAGTCGAGCAGGTGCTTGTTCATGTTTGAGTTCATTTATTATTAGCTTGTTCAAATTTGATTTGAGCTTAATTCAAACTTTTTTTTATTCGTGTTCGATTTTGGTTTGTTAAAATAATGGATGTTTGTGTTTTATTCATATTCAATTTGTATCATGTTTATCGAAGTTTAAACAAATGAACATTATTGATCTATTAACCAGCTTGTTAATGAAGAAACGAGCTATAATTCAATGAAAATATTGACGAACAAATTTCTATGAAAATAACGACATTGTTTGATATAATATAACCCAAAAAAAAAAAAAAGACAAACACAAATAAGCACATCAATAAGCAATTATGCTGAAGGAAGCAATATTTATGATTTATTTTAACTTTTATATATATATTATTAAATTAAAATAAATACAAAAAAAAAGTGGGAGGGGGCATATAAATTAATTTTAATTTTAGGTGGGGACAATAAATGAACATCGATTAGAAACAACAAGCCACTATTGATAACAGTAGATACATAAGACACAAATCAACATCCCAAAACATCTTAATTCTAATAATTATAGATAAATTATATACCCCTAAACAGCCCAAGACATCTTAATTCTTAGTTCTTCGCCTGTCTATCTATGTACAAAGCTCAAGCCTCAGACCAGGTAATCTGATATTCACCAACATCATCTCCAGACATTCCCAAAGCATTCCAAACAGCTGGAGAAGCATCCACAATGTAGTTGCGGCATGGAGGCTGGAAATCATGACCAGCATCACAGCCATTTATAGAGTCACATTCATCTACAACCTTAGCCAACACTGAATTTCCATTCCCATTAATCCTAATTGTCTTCAAGCATCGGCTCCCATAATTATACCATCCTGTGGAAAGCGCCACCACCATCTCATCATCGCTGTGATAGCTGCCGTCGCACTCCGACGGGCCTCCGCCATCTCCGCCTTCGGCGAAGCTATTGATTGTCAAAGTTGCACTTGTTTCGTCAGTGATTGGTGGTGAGCAGTAGTATTGGGGGTACGTCTCTCCTGCCTTGCAACATTCTGATTCATGCTCTGTGTTGCAGTTGCCATCTGTGCCGCTTAGATAGCCAATCGGGCTACATTGGTCAAGTTGTGGGGAGTAGCGGACGCCAAAGCTGAGGTTGAAGCTTGCAAAGACTAGTAATATGGCTAGTGCTGCTGAAGCAGTGTTGCTAGGAAAGTTCATTTTGGTTAGAGAACAGAGAGGTTAATTAAGTGTGTGCTTCTTTCAGTGGTTATGTTATGGCTATTTATAAGTGTTATTAGTTAAATGATATGAAGGAGCGGGAGGGATGCTTTGATCTTTCTCGTAGTTACTTTCAGCTTTCTGCATGCTGCGTACGCTGCTTGCAATATCTGCATCTTCTGTATATAGAATAAGCTTGATTGATCATAAAAGAGTTATGTTTAATAAATTTCAATATTATTGCAATGGTTCATCCAGTTTTTTTATTATTATTGTTATTGTTGCATCCTGGAATATTCGCGGCGGTAGAGAAGTATAAATTTTAATGTCTTAGTTTTGTACAAAGATCCAGCACGCATACATATAGAAAGAGAGGGTGTAACATTTATAAGAGACGCCAAAATTTTTACGTGAAAAACCCCTGAAAAAATGGAAAAACCACGGGGGTAGAAGTCTGACTAAAGTCTGGCTACGGACAGAAGTCCAGTGACAAGCAAAAGTTGCACCCTCTCTTTTTATGTGTATGTATGCTGGATCTTTGTACAAAGCTAACATATTAAAATTTATTACGCGAATATTCCAGGACGCAACAATTGTTATTATTATTATTGTTGTTTGGGATCGATCGGTGTGTCTATAGGTATTTTATATATTTAATGGTCCATATGATTATCTTTGTGTCTAATTTGTTAACTTTTGTCGAACTAAGGTTTGGTTGCGTATGGAAAAATCCGCAGAATGCAGTAAAGAAATAAGAAATCTGGGCGTAAAATGCAAGGCAAGGATGGCGAACAGAAATTAATGCATAGCTTATTTAGTTATTAAAAAAAATCTCATCTTACTTACCGTAATATGGACGGTAGATGAAGCTGAGCTTGAAGGGAAGCTAGGTGGATGTACGGCGCATTTATCCTTCGAAATGATATCTTCATCAGGCTTCGTGGTTGTGAAGCCTCTGTTGGATTCCTGATGGTTGTTTTTCTCTTTCTGATGACAGGCAGCAAGTGTTATAATTTGATTGTATATTTATTTCTTCTGTCTGGGTTTGTTTGAAAGGCTGCTTGTTTTGGGGCAAATTATTACATCAGACCACCTGACAGAGAGATTCGTTCGGATCTCTCTCTGTCTACAGTAAAAGCGCCTGCAACAGTACCTGCGCTTTACATGCGCTTCACTGTAGACAGAGAGAGATCCGAACAGATCTCTCTGTCAGGTGACCTGATGCAATAATTTGCCGCTTGTTTGGGTCTTTCATTTGTTTTCTTGACTTTTTTTAAGTCAAGGACGTTAGGTCTTTTCTTAGTTATATATAGGTGCGGATTTAGCCTTTTATTTTTAGGACGGACAAAATTTTAATTGATTAGATCCAAGAATAATAATAATAAATAACATCAAATAGTTATAAGAACAAAATAATTTAAAAAAAAAAATTTATTCAACATAATGCACTATCAATTTTATAAGCTGAAATTTTTTATTATTTTCTTACAATTATATATTGGGAATGTCAAATGTGATTGAATTATGTATTGGGAATGTCAAATGTGATTGAGAAGAAGATGTTAGCAAGGCAGTGACATTTTGAACGTCGAATGAGCGAACCGTGAAGCGGCAGCGAAGTACAAACTTGCGGAATGGGCAACTACCCTTAGGATGATAATATTAGGACAAAAATGCTCTTTTGAGGGGGGGTGGAAATATCAAAAAAGCACCGCCTATGGTTATATATATATATATTTTTTTTTATTTTTTTATTTTTTCTTTTTCTTGCTTAGGACTTTTCTTAGTTATGTATGTATGTATATTTTCATTTTCGTGACTTTTTTAAGTCAAGGTCTTTAGGTCTTTAGGTCTTTTCTTTGATATATATTATTTTTCTTCACTTTTTTAAGTCAAGGTCTTTCAGTCTTTTCTTAGTTTTTTTTTTTTTTAAGGTTTGTAAGTTTTTCTTATTTTTATTACGTCTTTTGATTTCAGCAATTTCTTTCCTTTTTTCTAATGAAAATTGGGCATGTTTACCCTTAATTTTTCCAAAAAAAAAAAATATAGGATGAGTTAGAGAAGTGTAAAAGTTGAGCTATGTACATCCAAAAGATAAAACCTATGAGTTGGGGCTAAATATAGGCATAATTTGGGATCATTTTTTATTTTATTTTATTTATATTTTTATTTAACTGATGCAGGCGATATGTTAGAAATATATTTTTAATTTAATTAAATATTGAATATATTGATTTATATTGTAATAGTAATAATCACGTGTGGTGGTCTCGCAATAACTAGAGGTGGCTAATGGAGCTAATGGCCGATAGTGGCTGGTTGTGGCCAAAGATAGTGATCGGAGATGGCGGCTAGAGGTGGTTGATGATGGCGACTAATGATGATATGAGGTGGTGGGCGGGGACGGTCGAAGGTACGGCCTAAAGTAATGTCTCTCGGTGATGATAGTTGTTTTTGCAAAATGTTCTAAACAAAGTTTAAGTGCATATGTTTTTTAAGAAAAATTTGATTTGATTTTAATAAGAAATATGTATGTATGAAATGTACTAAAGAATCGTGATTTTAAATAGGGGTGTCAATTCGGGTCAGCGGGTCGGGTTCGGGTCGAACACGAAACTGATATGGCACTGTTCGGGTCAACCTGAACCTGACCCGTTTTTAAAAATGGATCAGGTTTCTGGACCCGAACCCGACCTGATTCGGGTCCAGGTCAACCCGACCCGACACGAATGACTCGAAGTTGACCTAAAATTGCTAATTTTCGGGTCAAAATCGGGTCAATATTCGATTTTCGGGTCAAAAACGTATCACTTTCGGGTCAATTTCGGATTGCTAGGTCAACCCAAACCCGACCCGTTTCAGGTTCGGGTTGACCCGAACCCGTATTTTTCCGGGTCGGGTTCGGGTCATGTCAAAAATTGACGCTCCTAATTTTAAATGGAAAAGTAAAAAAAGAAAAAATAAATTTAAGGTTATCCCAAGTAGCCCTTGAATAATTCCACGTCTACAGATTTTTTAACCGTATGATTTAGACTAAATTCGAAGTCTCATGTTTTAACGATCTCTCCCTCATATTGCATGGCTCTGAAAATCAAACTGGACGACACAATTGAACTTGTTGAACTGTGAACATTTCCTCAAATTAATTCAGGCACATTTAAATTTTGGAATTGTAGGAAATGTGTATCAATTCATAAAAATCGGCAGTAAAATCATTCAACCTTTAAACTTGAAGTGGTTGGAAATGATTTGATGATAAATTATTGTTGCGTACTTGAACATTCGCAGCGGTAGAAAGAGATAAATAGCTTAATGTCTTAGCGTTAAATAAAAATTTAGCACACACAGATAACAGAGAGGGGTACAAAGTAGTAAGAGACGAACATTTTTATGTGGAAAATCATGAAAAGGGTAAAAATCATGCAGCCTGACCCAATTAAAATTGATTCCACTAGTGTTTGTAGTTGATTACAAATGATGCCCTTTCTCAGGGGAGAGCCTTTGCTCAATATAGCAAGTATACATTATATGGAGCGTATTACATGGTGAGAGTTGGAAAAAAATCTAATGATATAAGAATTGTTTTCAAGAGAATGTTGGCCTGTCTATTTGGTCGCTATGACTATAATTGATGGGTGACGGCGGTCAGAAGAACTGTAGTTGGCAGGAGATAGAGGTCATAGGAAGAATAGTTGGCAGGTGGCAAAAATCGGAGAGACCATAATTGACAGGCAACGAAGGTCTAAAGAACTTTAAGTAGGGGATGGTGGTTGGAAATGTGCAACCTATAGGTTCAGTATTTTGATTGACATGTTCTGACCCGATTGGAAAAAGACGCAATAAGACTTCACCCGACTTGAAAAATTTCGGGTTCGAGTCAACCCGTTTTTTATACGAGTCAGGTTCGCGTTCAATAAACAGACCTATTTCGAAAACCAGGTAGGGTTTGAGTTGACTCGGATACCTAAAAAATGACCTGTGAAGTCGCGCAGTTCGAGCGACTATGCATTAATGCGTTATTTGTTTTCGCATTTTAGAGCTATTCACCAGTCACTTCTTTGGCTAATCAGCTCCTCCGTTCTCATTCTCTTCTAAGTTTCGCCTTCGTTCGTTGATTCGTTATGTGACTTCTGTCGACATCGTGTTGCCTTTTTCTTCCCAACCTCGTGGGATCGTTTATTTTTTATTTTTCTCTTTGTTCTTGCCTTGGCCTCCACCTCCTGTGCAGTTTCTCATCGTTTATGCAGTTTTGCTGTTGAGGGTCTCATTTTTTTTACTTAGTCTTGGGTTGTTGACTTGCTGCCATGGTCATTTCTATTGTTTAAAACTTGAAACGTTGCACTTAGTTGGGTTGCTTATTTGATGTCTTGTTGGGTTGGTTTTATATTAATTGTTGTTGAAATGTTGACTGCTAGACTATTATCATTACTCTGTTTTTCATTTTGCTAGCTGTTGTGGATTTGTTTAATGTAATTTGTTGTTGTGGGTTTGTTTCTTGTTATTTTTGAAGTAAAAAAAAAAAAACTTTTACAATAAAATGAGTTGGCGGGTCAATCCGGGTCGACTCGTACTTAGATCAGGTCAAATTCAAGTTCGTGTTTTCAGCTCGTTTCCCTAAAAGGTTCGGGTCATATCAGGTCATATGATGATGGGTTGGTTTCATTTGACCCAAACTTAAACCCAAAAATTTGATTTTGACACCCCTACAACACATTAATCATACGGATAAAAACATTAATGCATTACCTATTTCTTTCGGATCATTGAGATAAGCCTCAACATCAGAACCTACAAGGAACAATTAAATGGTAAGTGCTAAACAACTTAAATGAATAAATATAAAATAAATAAAGATGACTGAGAAAAGAACTACATAATTTCCAATTCTATGAGGATTATTATCTTAGCCTTAAATGTTAGAAGACATTTTCCGAATTATTCTGGGCTAAATATTTATAAACTATTTATATGAGTGCAACTTTGTTTTTTCTTTCTTTTTTTTTCTGGGTATGTTAGGAGTTTGCAACGGCTAAGTACTCCGAGTATTCCTGCGGAGTCTGAACAATTTGTGAAGCGCTTGAATGATCCATACTAATTGAATAAATATTGATACATTCTCAAAAAATTATCTTGATCAAGCACGAATCTTGAGGCAAAACCCAACTGAAAATTTCAAAAATTAAATCCGAAAGCACCTGAACTCCGATTTCAGCAAGCTTATAGTCAAACTGAGCGTCTCGGAAATACGAACCCAATGACACCAAATTCAACCCAATCCGAGCCCAAATGGGTCCAAATCAAGAACCCGAAGTGCTGTTGGAAGGTTCAAACCACAATTTGAGTTACCAAACGATCTCTGATTTAAACGAGCTTATACTCGAATCGAACGGCTCGACGAGATGAATCCAACGAGCCCAAGATCGCCAAATTCCGACATCACTAAGGCCTTCAAATGTCCAACGAACGGTGCACGATGTCCATTCGACCACTCCCTATTCGCCCATGATCTCACACCTATTTACAAGTCATGCCACTCCAAAAAAACTATAAATAGAGCTCTCATTCTTCACAAGAGGACTCAAGTGAGAAGAGAGAGAAGAAGAGAAGAGAAGAAGGGGAAAGGGAGAATCATCTCCTCCTCGACCACTGCCGGAGTTCTTTCCGCTGTCTGAACACGCCAGAACTCTGCCGGATTTTCGAGAGAAGCCTGAATTCTATAGAATTTTGTAAATTTGTTTCAAGTTGGTAGAAACGAATTGTAATCTGATCGTCCTGACTTGTGTGACGAATCAGCTTCTTGTAATTTACAAAAACACTAGTGAAACTTTTCAACTGGGCGTGGCCTCGTGATTTTTTTCCCTCTTTCGGGTTTTCCACGTAAAAATCCTAGTGTTCATTTTCTTTTCTGTTTGTGTGCTGAATATTCGTGCAACGCTCAGACGTGAATTTGCAAACTCTACTGCAGCGTATATTCTAGCCCGCAACAAATCTTATAAAAACAAATTTAACATATTAAACTCTGAGAACTATTAGCATTAAATAATGATAAATTGCTTGGCTATCGAGTCTAAAATTTAAGATTTCAGAGAGAAATCTTTCAATCCAATAAGTATCGTTACAAAGTAGGATCATCACATTCTTACAACAACAAGCACATCACATCATATAAGCAGTTGAATTAAAAGTTAAAAGGATACAGAACAGGAAATTTGAAAACAAGGTTCTAGCTTCAGAAGAAGTAAGCAAACAGTAACTCCCCTAAACCCTAAGATGTTCAAATAGAACAATTATTCCAGGCTGAATAGAAAACAAATGCAAGATGGCATTGTCAGTGAAGAAAATCCTTTGTCCTTACACTCAGGCGGTAGCATTTCACATCCTAAGTTGGTCAGATAGAGCAAACTTTCAATGATAGCTTTGCATTGGCTGCCACTCCTGTTCAATTCTTTCTGCAAATGCCCCAAAAACCTGCACAATTCCATTTAAGCTGCATGAAAATTAGGCCGACAAAGGGTCAAGGATACCTGGACCTGCAAAACTCTTTACAAAGTAAGCAAGTCTTCAAAATGACAAATTTGCTATCTATCCTGGACATTACAGCACCTGTACAAGAGGTGAAGGCAACCAAGCGCAGTATAAATGCAGCAAGTTCAAAGCATACTAAAAATTATAAAAAAGAACACCAGTGAATCAAGAAAGTATTAAGCTCTATTTATTTACTTTGATTGGGGCCGTAAAAAAGCAATTTTAACTTTAGAAAAAATTTTGTATGAAGATATTATAATAAAAATTAGAAAAGATAGATCTCAATAACATTTAATTTGCATTGTGATAAGTGCAATACATGATAATCAACTGCACTAATCTCAAAGTAAATTCAATGAATTTTAAACTCACTGAACAAAACTTTAATTAAAATACCCTGAACTTTTTTTCTTCTTCTTCTTCTTTTCACTCCACAAAAGAATTCCTTCCAAAAAAATGCTGCAAAAATTAGCTCTTACATTATGCCAAAAAAAATTGAATTTTAGTCTCTAGTCAGCTTAAGGTGCAAAGCAAGCGAAACCAAGTGAAAGATATCAAATTTCATGCTAAAAGCCCTAAAAAATACTAAACAAAAGGTTACAGAGAGAATTCTTTCTGAACCCAATAAACAACCTGTGATGACACAGTAAATTGAAATGAACATCAATCAGAAACTTCAGTTATGCCGGAAAGGTTTAGGCTTTGTTTGGGATGGCGTTCTTACTGTTTCTTAAAACAGTTTTTTTAGTATAAAAATTTTAATTTTTCTACTATAAAGCAACTTTAAGAAACGGTAAGAAAGTCATCCCAAATGAAGCCTTGGTAATTCTAGAATTAATTTATTGAAAGGCAGACGGCCACCAGAGCATTCAGGCAATTGTTTTTCCCCAAACTTGGGAGAAAAAAAAAGTCATTAAATTCAAAGATAAATGTTTGTGAAAAGATAGAAAATTAATCGAGTTAAAAAAACTCAAAATCTTTGGTCATTTATCAATACTTCTGAAGGAGAGAAGAAAGGCAACTAAATAAGAACAAAACACAAAACGCAAGCAGGCTGGAAAAAAAAGGCATGCAATGAAAAGCCTACAAAAAGGATCTGAGAGAAGAAAAGGATAGTTAGAAACAAAACAAAATGACATCAAAATCCACAGCACAGGACATTGAACCTGCACACCACCTGCACAGTGCAAAATGGACTGTAAGCCATTTTTATTTTGAGAGAGCCGGTTTTGCAAACAAAATGTCCACCACCCCCAAAATTAAACACCCAAAAAGAAAAATGGCCAAACCTGGAAAAGCCATACGTCAGTAAAAGTACTCTTCATGATTTCCATATGGCTGTTCGTGATGGTGCCCCCCATTCTGACGGGATCCATTGCTACTATGGTTATTGATGTTGCTAGGCTTATTAGCCTGTTCTGCCTGTTCCCTTTCCCTGTTCCATTGCTCAATTTTGGCCCTCCTTTCAGCACTACCTTCCCTAACTGGGCTTCTATTATTCCTGCCCCCGGGGCTCCTACTACGTCCTTTCCTATGACCAGGACTTCTGCTCCTAGGCCTCCTGCCTCGATCATCATGTGGCCTTCTTCGATCTTCATAGTTACGGCGTCTATGAGGACTATGGCTCCTACTGCGGCTTCTGCTATGCCTCCGATGAGATCTCCCAAACAACTGTCGCCTTAATTCCCTGCCATCAGCATGACCGTCCATTTAAGCAAAAGAAGAGACAAGCCAGACATACACAAAAGATAGTTACAATCATATATACCTGCTAATCTTCTTTAAATGCATGAAATTGCAATAACCACCCCTATTACAAGTGTTCTCTTCATATTGCCGACAGGTAGCCTCACGGAAATCAGTAACAGGAGAGAAATCAACAATAATTGGACGCCCTGCAACACAGAATTCAGACAGAAAAAAAAATGTATATCAGGTTGCATATTGTAATCTAACATAGGATAAGTACAAAGAACTATAGCCAATATGACTCCTGATAAAAGAAAAGCCAAATAGGATGATAAGTGACCTGCATAAAACCTTCCAGTCAAATTACGAACAGCGTTGGCGGCGTGCTCTTCCTCTCTGAACTGAACATACACATTACCCACCTGCACATGACGCAAGAACAATAGAACACGACAAAATGTTTGCAAGCAAAGGACGGGAAAAGTGACAATTGAGTTTTTTATTACCATATGATCAGCCAAATTGTCGCATACATTCAGGCTCTCAAGTTCACCATATTTACTCAGCTCTTCAAATAGATCCTCGTAGAAATTCTGAACATAATTATACCTGAATATCAAATTAAGGTAGCAGAAAGCAGCAAAAGAACCTTACACAAAAACATCAACATAAATACACTTGGGGGGAAAGACATAACGCTGGCAAATCTTAACCTTATAGGATCAACCAACATTATAGACATAGATATGTACGGTATATGTATTTTAAAAGGACTTCTTTTAGTTCTATCAATACATTTCGGCCATTCATTTTTGTTTATTGCTCAAGTAGGATGACAAAATAAATCATGTCTACTTCATCAGAAAATGGATCCATAAGAAACCAACATTGGCCATTTCAAATAAAAGAAGCCTATTTTTTCCTTACATTGAGAACTGTGTTGGCTGAGAGGTGGTGGCAACATTATCAGGGAAATTTATGAAAATACAAAATATCCAGATCATTTCAGCATTTTTTTATTTCAAGCATGCTACTGCAACCTCATCTTTCTATGAACAAGCAATTAAATCATGATCAAGAATTACTCATACCTTTCATCTTATTCATGCCCATTATCTAATCACCACTCTGTCAATTTCACAAATATCACCAACAGCTAATAGCACTCTTGTTGGTGATACTGCAAGCGACAGAAGTCACCAGCACTGGTGATTGTTGCCATTGTCAACAACCCCCCCAAAAAAGAAAGGTCTCAACCCATGTACAATAATAGCAAAACCATCTATTCAGAAATGATAGTTGACCTATGAAGATTTCCATGCAAGTAACCATGATAATGAATTCTCCACAAAAAGGGTCCATATAAAAATCTTGGAAGCAACAGCAGTCGGAAGAATCTCAATCCATGTCACACGTCACAGCCTTTTCATTGGTATAAAGCCTTCATAAAGTCGACCCTAGTAAAATATAGTTAAGGCCTAGTCAATATAATCATAGTCAGCTGATTGGAGTTAAACCAAATCAAACTATTGAAGCTAGGTTCCATAAGAGGAACTGGTTAACATGGGCTCAAAATAAATCAAGTTGAACTCAAAGAACTCGATCATGACCTTGAAATCAACACAACCATCCAAATGATGGACTGCCCAGAAATAACCTAGATGTGGGAAATGACTTTGTATGTAGACCACACCGATTTCCTAGCTCTCTACCCAACTCCCCTCACTCTCCAAAGGGAATTAGTCTCATACTGCTGAAGGAACTCAAAGAGCTTGATTTATCCTCCATAAACCATGCCAATGAGAAGGGGGCAAAGACTTGTTTTTGTGGTGTCACAATGCTTATTTCTCAAGATATAAGGGAGTTATCCTCAAGCCCAACTTTTCTTCCTCTTATCTCTTATCCATCATTGTTGAATCAAAATTGATAACCCTCGGTTCACAAGGGCAACCATTCAACGAGCGCAAAGCCTATGCGGGATAATGACACTTGTCTTTCTTATCTTAGAAGCAGGTCACTATTTCACTATTGCTCGAGCACTAGTTTAAAAGGGTGCATCTTCGATCCCCACAAAGCCTTTGTTTGGTTTTGGCATTTATGCTTGTAATCCTTTGTTTAAAAAGGCATTTGAGATATCTACCTTAAGGCTCGCCTCACCATGAGGCACCCACAAATTACATCAAGGCTTGCATTTTTTGGTCTGAGTAAGGCTTAAACTTTTTCATTCGAGGCATACGTGTTAGAGGCTGTATACGCTGAGAAGAATGCCTCAAAAGTAACATTTAGATAAAACAGTACACATTTAAGCTATATATAAGAAGCATAAGTTTTTAGGTCTACAGTTTAAATCAATTTGGAGATAGAAGGCTCAAGTTTTTTTTTTTTTTTTTAAACTGACTGACTTTTTTATTTTAATAAGTTTGTTTCCCTTTACATTTTTGTTCTTTTTAATTTTTAAATTGTTATTTATTTTCATTTTTCTTGATTTGATTCTGTATTTTTCCCTTTAAATTATATCTCATTTTATTTTAACCATTTTTTATCATCTTTTTTTACTTATTTTTCTTTTCACTTCTTTTATTTAAGTTTTTTTTTTCCTTTTTTATTTTTAGATTTTTTTTAAACAATGTCATTGTCAAGTCCCAAATTCTGGAAGAGAAAAATGGAGGGTTACATTAAGTAATCAACAACCAACGTAAAACTTGTTGAATAATCATGACATGAATTTTTTAATACATTGTGTGGGCAAAGAAGCTAGTCCATGAAACTAAAATTATGTTAAGAACTTTGAATGTAGGTTTCCTTACAGGCAAATTAGCTAAATTAATTGATATTATGATTCATTGGAAGATAATTATTCTATACATTCAAGAAACTAAATGGGTGGGAGAGATTGATAGTTTAAGATTTAAACTATAATATTCTAGTAGGAGTCGTACTAGAAATGATGTAGTGGCGATTATATATAAGAGTTTGAAAGACAATGTTATAAAAATTGATAGAATTAGAGATATAATTATACCTTTGAAGATTATTGTTGATGATAAGATTATTAATATTATAAATGTTTATGCTCATTAAGTATGTTTGGATATGTACTCAAAATTAAAATTTTGGAATGACTTGAAAGAATTAATTCAAAATATACCTCTTGAATAAAGAGTTTTTATTGAGGAGACTTAAATGGATATGTTGGTAGAGAGGTAGAGGATTTTAAAATCATTCATGGTAGCTATGGATTTGGAGTGACTAATGAAGGTGGTAAGATTATATTAGATTTTGTTCTAGCTTATGATTTTGTAATTGCTAATATATTACTTAAGAAAAGAGATGAGCATATCATCATTTACAAGAATGAATATAGTAAAACTCATATTGATTATTTTCTTGTAAGAAAAATAAATAGTTTATATTGCAAAGATTGTAAAATTATTCTGAGTGAAAGTCAATGTACCCAACATCGCTTATTAGTTTTGGATTTTAATATGAAGAAAAAGAATATGAAAAATATAATATATAGTTGCTTTAGGATTAGATGGTGGAATTTATGAAACTATAATAAAAATATATTTGAGAGTAACATTCACGATTTTAAGATTTGTCGGTGTATGAAGAAACTAATATTATATGGAAAATAGTAGCTTGTTGTAAAAGATGTGTTTGGATTATCAAAATGAAAAGCTTTTAATAGTAAAAATTATTGGTGGTGGAATCAAAATGTGCAAGAAATGATAAAAAATAAGAAGCTCATTTATAGAAATTAGTTTAGAGGTAAAAACTTTGAAAATTGGGAAAAACATAAAGTTGCTCGTAAAGGGTCTAAGAAAGTTATCTGCGACGGAAAGACTTTAGCTTTTAATGATTTATATAATAGATTAGATACTAAAGAGAGCGAAATATATATGTATAAGTTAACCAAACAAAAAGATAGAAGTAGTAAGGATTTAGTTCAAATGAAGTGCATCAAGGATGAAGATCAAAAAGTATTTTTTTAGAAGAGGATATTTAAGACTGCAAATGAACCAAGCGTTCAACGAGTTACTCGTGGCTCAGCTCGATAAGAGCTTGTTCATGTTCATTTGATAAGGTAAACGAATGAGCTTGAACACTTTTAATAAATATTTGATAGCTAAATAAACGATCATGAACAACTTAGTGTTCAGCCGTTTATGTTCATGAACAGTATCATTTAACGCTCATGAACAAGCTCGTTAAGAACTCGAATAGAGCTTAACTAAGAAGCTCAATTATAACTATATTAGAGTTTTAAAAATATATATATTGTTAAATTTATTTTTACTAATATCGTTTAGTAATTTATTTTTACTTTTCGCATCCGCCTAAAATCACGAACAATCCAGTCTTTGAACAAATATAAGATGAATCATAGATCATTTGTTCGTTAATGAGCTTATTTGGTAGCTTGAAAATATTAATTAGATATATTTATGAACATACTCATTTGATAACTTAAGAATACTCATTAGATTTATTCGTAAACGAGCTTGTTTGATAGTTTAAAAAACTTCGCCAGATAAGTTCACGAACAGGCTCGATGTAATTGTTTATTAGAAGACTCGATAAGGCTCGTTTGTTAAGTTAATGCACATCTAGAAGTAGGCTCGTTTATAGCTTGTTAAGGCTTGTTTGTTTAAAACTCGATAAACACGAAATGAACTGAACATAAACTAAACATGAACACCCATTAATTTAAACAAACCAAGCTTGAACACAAACAAAAAAGCTCAAATCAAACTTGAACCAAACTTGAACAAGCTAACAATAAACAAACTCAAACATGAACGTGCACATACTCGGCTCGGATTAGCTCGGTTCGGTTCGGTTCGGTTGCATTTTTAATGATATTCAACAAAGATGGATAAGATATTTTGCTAAACTTTACAATGAAGACTGTGAAAATATAATTGACTTTAGTGATCTTAGCATTCTAAATGAAAATAGAGATTTTTATTTTTATCGGTATATTACTACAACTGAAGTTAGAGAGGCTTTAAAGAAAATGAAGTGTGAGAAAATTGTTGGACTTGATGATATTCCAATAGAGTTAGTAAAAATGCTTAGGAGATGAATGAATTTATTGTTTACTAAACTTTTTAATATTATTTTGAAGACTAAAAAGATGTCAGATGTATGGAGAATGAGTGTGTTGATTCCTATTTTTAAGAATAAAAGTGATGCACAAGAATGTGCGAATTATATTAGAATGATGATGATGTGTCATACTTTAAAACTACGGGAGAGAGTTATGGGGCATAAGATACGTCGTGATACTAATACTTTTCAAAATCAATTTGGATTCATGCCGGGTAGGTACTATGGAAGCCATACATTTATTGAGAGGTTTGATGGAGAAGTATAGAGAGAATAAGGAGGGTCTTCATATGATATTTATTGATTTAGAGAAAACATATGATAAAGTTCCAAGAGAAGTACTATGGAGAGTTCTTGAAAAGAAAGGAGGTAATAACGCTTATATCCAAATCATTAAAGATGTATGCATGAGCTATTACTTGTGTTCAAACACAAGGTGGTTTGATCACGTATTTTCCTATTTCAGTTGGGTTACATAAAGGATCAACTTTAAGCCCATATCTTTTTGCTTTAGTCATGAATGTTCTTACTAGAGATTAGCAAGAGGATGTTCCCTAGTGTATGCTTTTTGCTGATAATATTCTTCTAGTTGAAGACTAAAGAGGGAGTTGAATGTAAACTTGAATTATAGAGGTCAACATTAGAGTTTAAAGGTTTTCGTTTGAGTAGATCTAAAACCGAATACAATGAGTGTAATTTTAGTGGTAATAGATCTAGTGGGCGGTTTGTGACTTTGAGAGATCAAGTCATTAATAAGAGTACACGTTTTAGATATCTTGGGTCTATTGTTCAAAGTGATGGTGAAATAGATGGGGATATTACTAGTCGAATTCAAATTGGATGACTGAAGTGGAGGAATGCATCGGGCTTGTTGTGTGATAGAAAAGTACCACTCAAACTTAAGAGAAATTCTATAAGATGATGGTTAGACCTATAATATTTTATGGCTCAAAATGTTGGCCATTAAAAAAGAAGCATAGTATTAAGTTAAGTGTTGCAAAGATGAGGATGCTCAGGTGGATGTGTAGCTTTACTCTTAGAAACATGATACAAAATGAGCATATATGTGAAACGATTGGAGTAGCTCCGGTGGCAGATAAGATTAGAGAAAGTCACCCTAGATGGTTTGGTCGCATAAAACGTCAGCCTTCTGATAACCCGGTTAGGAGAGTAGATGTATTAGATTTGACCTATGTTAAGTAAGGTAGAGGTAGACCTAAAAAGACTTGGTTAGAAAATATTATAAATGACATTTCTTTATTAAATCTAAATGAGAATTTGACTCTTAACATGACACAATGGAGAAAAAGGATTCATGTAGCCGACCCCACGTAATGGGATTAAAGGCTTGATGTTGTTTTTGTTGTTGTTGTAAGTTTTAGATTTTTAATTTTCTTTCTAACTATTTGTTGATGGTTTATGGCATATTCATAAATTGACTTTAATTTTGAAATTTTTTATTTTAAGTTTGAGGCTGATGCCTCAATCCACCTTAAAGCAAAATAGCTTACTCCTAGCTTAGATAAAGCAAAATAGCTCGGTTCTCAATTTCCCCTTTTAAAGCCTTAGTTTTAATAAAGTGAAAGGTTTGAGTGCTTAGCAATAAAATTGAGCACTATAATCCAAGACTTAAAAATTGCACAATTAGATATTGAGACGTTTTTCATTTGTAAGGCAAAGTGTAAGCCTCAAGACGATGCAAACCTCAAAATCCAAAAATTACGTAAAGTGAAAATAAATGTAAAAATTAATTTTTTATATAATATTCATTATTCAAATAATATGTTAAAGAATAATATATTAACTTTTTATTGAACTATGAAGTAACAAATTATCATACATATGAAATAAAAAATTGAATAAGACATAAAATGACAAGTGAGAAATTATGTGAAATAGAATTGAAATCCACAAATTAAAAGAGCAAAAAAATATAAAATATAAGAATTACATAAAAGTATCATATAACATCAAGTTCAACTACAAATTCTTTTTTCTCAGTTCACTAATCATCCACATTTAATTTCTAAAGAAAACTAAAATGGTTGGGAACAACTCAGAAATCATTTGTATTGTCATCACTAAGAAAGTCTTATTTGAGTATTGTCAGAACATTGGTCTCTCCCATGCCTCATACTATGGAGTCAATGACATATAATCTATTTTTCTGCATTTATTTCAACTATCTTTCTCTTTCATAAATGTTTATCATCAACATAAAGATGAGAGTAATACTCCAAAATTTTTAGAAGAGGCGGTGGTAATGGTGTGTGACTTTCAAGTAATCCCTGAATGTTATGATGGTGAAGGTTGCGGGATAAAGGTTGAGGCAATCGAGAGAAAGTTGATATGGTTTGAGGGTGCAGGAAGGCGTGATTTGTTCAGAGCTTTAGTTTATAATTTATGTAAGTTTTAATAAAAATATATATAAATATGGTGAGGCGAGGTGCACCTCAAGACGGGCCTTAGCTAAGCCGAGGTCCAAGCCTCATGAATATAGTTTGAGGCATAAGCCTCAAGGTATTTTTCACTCGAATTGTGCTAAGGCGACCCTCATATTGCACAATTTTAAACAATGCTATAATAAAAAAAAAAAGTTTACCTAATGGACTTATTTTGATAACTTAAGTAAAAATTAGGGCACTAAAATGAAGAATTAAATCAACAAATTGCCAAACCAGCTAAAGTGTCAGAACCTAGATTCATTTTTTCGTCTCAAAATGACATTAAATACATTTCTACATCAAAATTGATTGAACATTATTTGTTTCTCAAAGCAACTGCCCCAAGGCCATTTCCAAGATAATATTCTTGTTAATATCAAAATGGACAAATTGGAATAAATTAATATAGAAATGGGATTCCATAGGTTTATGCAATATATTAGATTCCAAGTGTAAACTCTATAAGAGAGAACTAGAAAGTACATATCATGGCTCCATATGCATGTTGCTTCTCATTCTTTACATGCTTTGCCAACTTCCGGCTTTGATAATGCAGGCTTCATCACTCCTCACATGTTGTTACTCCTCACCATCCACTTGATGCAAATGACTTTTGCTTGAAGGTAGAGTTTTGGAGGGGAAGAAAGCTAAATGCCTTTGTAACAACAACATGAATTGAGTGGTAAAAAGGCCCTTTGAGACATTGCAAAAGGTTGAACCACGTTGTTTAAATGTTGAACATGAAACCATATCTATAGCCAATTTCATCATTCGTGAAGAAAATAATATGATGAAAGTAAGTGAACATGTTACTCAGTCAATTGTCTTGAGACATTTACTACTTAGAATGCTAAGCATCATGAACACGAAATCCAAGAAAAGCTGAAATCACATCCTAGTTCAAATATAGAAAATATTTTCTCTTAATGGTGGGGTGGGGGTCATCCTCATTAAATCCTAATAATTAAATTTCAAATTGTTAGAACTAAATATGAAGGTAATTGCTCCCTAAGAAATGGTTCCATACATTACACGGGAAACAAAGTAGGAGGGAAAAAAGAAAAACAAGAGAAAAGCTTCCCCGCATTAGTTCTTTCATAGTTGTGCCACAAACCTTGTACTTATCATATTTTTCTCTTCCTTCTACAACTTCAATTTCCCTCCTATAAATAAATAGGCAGCTTGTTTCATATTTGGCCCTAATCCCAAAAGTCTTGGAGTTCGGCTATATATTGACTCAATACTTTATCCTTCATCTCTTTCCATATATTACTTGATCCTTGGGCCTTCCCTTGTTGTCTACCAAAATATGTGTCGCATTAGCAATTTCTAGTTCAATCTTTAGGTTTTAGGACAACTTTTGCTTTGAATTGAAATTTTCTCCTTCCTTTGCAGAATAACTTCATTGGGAAAAACGCGTGATATTATTATTATCTAACAATAATACACATATTTATTGCTTAAATTGATCATAGTACTTCACGTAACGATTTGTCAGTTGATATATCATATATCTAACATTTTACTTGTTTGTAGATCCGTAAGCATGCAGGAACTAAGTGCTATTTTTTTGCGGAATAGATTATAAGAAATAATCACATCGTTGGTTATTATTAAATAGGAAACCTGAATCCATGAACCAAACTAGAACAAATTTAATAATTTATGACAGAAAGAATATAAGGAACAAAAGAAGCAAATACATAATAATGAGGCACACAATTTGCTAGGGTTTGACCTCGAAGTGCTCCTGGATCTTGCGAGGATCCATCGCCTGGGCCTGCGGATCGACGCCTGTTGTAATCATGTCGGGGCGCTGGTACATGTTGGAAAGGAGTAGGGTTGGACTGATGCTCGGCCGTGTGTGTAGCCTCGAACACCGATCTCCATGCCGGCAGGCCCCGATCTTGAAGTAGAAGGGGCAATTCACACGATCTTTCTCCGTCCCAAAAATTGATGCCAAGTGCTCTGCCATCGATTCGAACCCTAACCTAACGCCGAAATGTCAAGGATCGATTGCAAAACGAAAGAACCCTTACCGGATTTGGAACTTTCGGGTTAAGGCAGTGGAGAGCCGAGCGTGCGGCGGGGCTACTTGTCGTGGGAATTTGCATAAAGTTATAAACCTCACAAAAACTTTAATTTTTAGGAAAATTTATATACATATCACTTTATTTTATGCTATTTATATATCTAACATCTAAAATAATAATATTACATGCCTACCATCCATATACTACTTTAATATCAAATATATCACTCATATAATTCATTTATATCATTCATACAATCCTATAAACTTTAATATTTCGTTCCTTGCACCCAATTTTATTCTATGGGTGGTAGTCATGTAATATTAATGTTTTGGGTGTTAGATATATAAATAGCATAAAATAAAGTGATATGTATGTAAATCTCCCTATAATTTTTTGTTTATAGTTTGCTAACTTATTAATCATAAAATTTAAAATATGTGATAAAAAATAAGAAATTTATATCCAAAAGTATTAAAAAATTAAGAAAAAAAAATTAAACGGGTAATTTTTCAAGTCAAAAGCGAGTTTGTGATCAATCTGAACCTGACTCATTTAATAAACATAACAAAAAATCTAACCTGAACCAAACCCGTTTATTAAAAAAAAACAACCCGAATCTAGATTTTTCAAATCGGGTCATTTATTGAGACCCTATTGACAAATATGTCTTAGTATAGTGTCTAAAATCTTACTAGCTTGATTTAAATTAGGCCATGGGCCTTCAATGGGTGTAAATTTAGTTCCATGATTATTTTGCATCTTTGTAAGAAAACTACAAAGATAACAAGATAGTGAAATAATATATCTCATTTGACTCAATTATGTATCATGGATAAACCATTTATTCATTATTAAACTGTATTGATTTGAAAAAGCTATAAATAATTTCCATGCCCTTCTTGAAGCATCCATTGATTTGAACTTCTTTATTCTTCTCTAAGAACAATGGATCACGCTAGGAAGTTTTCTAACTAGAAAGTCATAAGCATGGGCAGATCCATCAAGGACTTCGGGACGGCAAATGCTCACCCAATGCTCACCCTCAAAATTAAAAAAAAAAATTAGAGGGGATATTTTGGAAAAAAAAATAGAGGGGGTTTTTTGGGGGTTTTTCCCCCCCCCCCCCCCCACACACTTTTATCAATCCTAAGCATCTTTGTCCATCCCTCATAAATATTTTTTTGCCCAACCTAAAAAAAGAAGCTAGATCCGCCCCTGGTCATAAGGATATTATCTCAATAAAACAAGGAATGTGAAACCATTTGAGATATAGAAGAATCCTCATTCCCCCTACCGCCATTTAAAAAAAGATGAAAGAGGAGGCTAATTTGACCAAGAATAGTGGAATTTCTAGTAAGGTTCCACCACTAGTGATCTTCTAGGCAGGTCTTCCCTAGCTAAAAGGGTTAGTGTTTTTGGAATATGACTCAAAATCTATAAGTTATGCCCTATTAGTTTCTTCAACATGTTGTCTGAAAAAATCATTTTAGATTAAGTTCAAAATTGTAATCAAGGGAGTGTTTCAAATCTTATGCTTTGTTTAAGCAATGCAAATAAAAGCTTTTTTATTTTATATGTTTATTTTGCATTTTTAATATCAAAATTGCATATAAAGGTGGTTTTAAGCATTAAAAATGAATTGATTTTCTTCATCTTACACTTTATATGATTTTTTAATTACAATTGCATATGCATAAACATTATCTAAGCTAAGGATAAAAAATCTTCATATTTAGCCCAACCCATCTCATACTTTATACAATACTCATTTGGGTTCAGGATGTTTGTAGCCCACCAAGGTTCACTTGTTTCATCCTTGAACCACATATCATGCTATAGGAGGTGTAGTGCTGATACCAATTATAAAAACCATCTCACACAATCCAATACATTATCTACTTTGATCTAGCACACCTATATTAGACTCAAACTATAATTTTACCCTCCTTGATGCAACTTACAATAATGATGCCCAGCTCAAGTATGCACTATCACGAGCATGATTAATTGTGTTATTCCTAATGAAATTACACTTATCACACTAAATGACATCTCATTTTTTGGGTCTAACAATATAACTATATAACCCAATAACATTTTATTGCATTTTCAAGGAGAGTTAAGTTCCTTCCAACCTTCTTTTCTCTTGGAAACTTGTTGTTCTAATACCATGATTAGTGTTGCTTCATATTTAAACCTTTACCTTTACAATCACTCCTTGCACTCTTTAGTTTCTAAATGTCATGAATTATACTTATGATATATGCTTATAAATATAACAATTAAAAACTTATGTATGGCTCTCTATTTGGCCCACTCTATATGATTTATTATAGTGTAGGGATTATAAAATTTGGGTTAGGATACCCCAATTATTATGAATTTGTCTCATCACTACCTATTTGTCTATAAGCAAGCCCTCCTACTCATAATGACAAATGAACATGCTCATGTTTTTGAAATCCCTAGCTTCAAAAGGACCAATAGTGATTTTCTATACAACTCATGTAGTTTTCTATCTAACATGTTTTATCTAAAAGATGTCCACTTTTTCAAGAATGACACTAAGCAATTATAGATGCCCTATTGTTAGACGTTCTCAATTTCTTTAATCTTATAGTCTTAGTTGCACTTCTTTCTTTATTCTGTTATATTACTTTGTAAATCATTTTTAAATAATTATGATATACTATCTTAAGTGCATTATTGGTCCATCATTTCCTCTTACCATATTTTTTACTTCATTAAATCTTGAGTATTTTAAAGCTATATACAACAAATTAGCTCCAACTTCAATGTTTAGCATGCTATGCATAATAATGGTATAATATAAAAAATATAATATGACATATTATTTTTTATGACATGTTCCTTTATTACAATAATACTTTTATGTTTAAATTAACAAAAGTGCATTTATGCCTCTTACAAAACTCCCATCCATTTGCTTCCAAATAAAGAATAAGAAAAGATAGTCTATTATTTAATGTCTATACCAAAATTGGCAATTAACAAGTATAAACATAAACATATTAACAAGCATGTGATTATTTATTTTCTTGATGTACTTGTGGATGAAAATAACAATTCAAAATTTTATATAATGTATATGACCTTGATGTAGTACATATGAATGATATATTGTGCTACTAAAGATTATATTTTAATATTTCCTTAGAAGCTTAAATATTAATCATATCAAAGTATAAAATATATTGTTTACTTTAGCTCATCCCATCACATACTATGTGTAATCATTTAATTTACACTTCTTGAAAAAAATACTTTGGAGGCATAATAAGAATAATCCAACACAATGGCATATAAATATATAACTCACCAAAAAACTCCATTTGGTACTCCAAAGGCCTCATGTATATTTGAGTTTAACCTTCTATTTGTATAATTAGTTATATTACTTCTAAAATTTTATTCATTCATGACTCATTTTTCTCCTAAATTCCTACCATTCCAAAAGTCTTCTCAGAGCATCTCATTATACATGATTGGGCTTAGCTTTCACTTTTTTCCTTCTTCATAATGACCATATTAGATTTGAAATGTAATAGACTCATGAGGTTTTGCTTATAGCATTCCTCAACCACATTGTAGTGGAGGAGATCTAACTTTTATATCAATTGCAATGACCCATCAATACTATGCAAGGTATTATCTATGTTGGCTCAACCCATCTCATATTATGTTAAACTTAATGATTTTACCCTTATTGATGTGACTTCATATAATGTCATGCATCCCAGTATTTATATAACATCTTCTTATTTAACTATGTTTTTCCACTAAAATTGCAACCATTACATAAAAAAGCATCTCATTTTGAGCTTTAGCCAAGATATGATATTTAGTTAACTTACAAGTTTATGGCATTTCTTGCATCAAAGACGAGCAATGAAAATATGCCTATCATGGATAGCATCTATGATCCTAACTAATGACACTCCAAGTGGAGGGTAGATTATCATTAATGTTGAAGTGGCTCACTCCATTTCAAGGAGTCATATATTTTTGTGCCTTTGTCTTACTTCTCATGGTGGAGCCCTTTATATTATTGCAAATGATTCAACTTCTCAACCAACATAACTTGGAGCTAACATAACTTATTTCATTGGTCCCATGAATATCATTACAGATGCAATACGAGAAAGATTAGGCATGAAAATTGAAGTCATCATATTTTTCCCTTATGCATTAATATGACTAATAGATAAACTAAATATTTCATCCAATTTCTATGTTTATTTCAAGCAAATTGCATACTAGAAAGGATATTTTTGAAGGCATTAAATAAGAGCAATATTTATGATAGTGGGTTTTTAAGTCTTACGTATTCCACTTCTTATGCTGGGACCAGACAATGAGATAGTGGATTTTCACTTTCATAAAAAAAGTTTAATTTTTTCATCAACTTTCAAGCACAAAGAACTTTGAAATAAATTGTTGCTTGGTAAAGGTGTTGATGCTCGAGGAAGGCGAGAGAACAATAAAAACGACGTCTCTTTAAAATTTATGAATAGTAAATAATATTTCATCCCACCTCTTACAATAAGAAGACAAATTATTGAGTTGAAGTAAACATTGGTAGCTGGGTTTGACTTCTCTATGCATGAATCTTGCTTTGACATTTTGAATTTCAAAGGTAGTTTAATGTTCATGATTTGCATGAAAAAGGAATTCATAAGATGAACCTAACACCTTCATGATGATGAAGGTGAAGAGTTTAAATAGTACTGTCCTCTAGAAAATAAGACTAATCATCTTTAGGTAGGGATGGAGTAGCAACTTTTACAATTAGTTGTCATCGATGCCTATACATATGTGAAAATATATTCTCATTCCAAAGGGCAATGAGAAGGAGATGTTTGCATAAGATAATATGTTGTCATAATAAAAAGCATTAAAATATCCTTTGGATCATTTTTACCAAATGAAACGCCATGCTTTAAAGTGTTGAAAAATAACATAATTATTAGATCACTCATTACTCAATAACTTATAAAAATTTTTAAGGTGGTTAATGTTGTAGTTCTTATTTTTTTACATTTCCATGTTCATACACCAAAAACAAATGTTGGATCAAAAGTTATATATTGAAAAAATACGATGAGTTTATTTGAGAAATGAATCAAATACAAAGAGAAAGAGAGGGGGTATAGGTCCTAAAAAATATTGTTTATAATTGATACATCACAAAAAATTGCCTTGATTAAGCACAAATTTCAACGCATATTTGAATAGAAATTCTTAAAAATTAAATTTGGGACCATCCAAACTCTAATCTCAACAAACTTATAATCAAATTGAACATCTCAATGAGATGAATCCAATGACATTAAAATCGATCCAATAGAAGCCCAAATGGACTCAAATCAAAGGCTTAAAGCATACTTGAAAGCTTTAGATCATTAATTGGGTGACAAAATGATATCCAAATATATCACACTTATAATTAAGTCAAGGGAATATATGAGATAAATCCAACGAGCCTAAGATTGCTTAATTATGGCATTATTAAGATACTCAAATGCCAAACAAATGCTATATGATTGAGAGAATCGATATGGGTCGTCCCTTAGAGCACTTAGAATTTTCCCAATATCTTATCCATATTTACAAAGCATTTCACTCTCAAAATTTATAAATAGACCCTCACTCTCTGTATGAGGGAGTCTTTTGGAGGCTTGGACCCCGAGCTACAGACTCGAGGTAGCTAAAATGCTTGAAGAGTCCCAGTGCCCCACCCAAGCACCACTACAGGCAAACTCTCATCTTCCGACCACCACTATTGGACCTCCAATCAACCATCATCATAAGACTCCTATCCAACCGCCACTTCAAGGTCTTTGCTCGACCTTCATTGCCAGTCGAATATGATCCCTTTGATCTCCATCTCTTGTTGACTACGATCCTCCGACCTCCTTCGTTCGCCAACTACGGTCCATCTGAACTCTATCACCCAATAATGATCTCTTTTACCTTAGTCATCCAACCATGATCCCTTAGACCTCCTTCTCCCAACTACGGTCCCTCTAACCATAGTTGCCCCCCAACTATAGTCCCTTTGACCTTCATTGCCCTATAATGATCCCTCCAACCTCTATCACCTAACAACAATCCCTTTAACCTCTATCACCCAACTAAGGTCCCTCCGACCTTTATCACCTGACAATGGTCCCTTCAACTTCACTTGCACGATTACAATTTTTTCGACCTCCATCACCCACTCAGAACGGTCCATCTGACCTTCGTCTCCTATTAACTATGATCCCTCAACCTCCGCTATCCGACTATGGTCTATTCAACCTCTATCACCCAACTATGATCCCTCTTACCTTTGTCACCCTCCGACTATGGTCCCTCCATCATCTACTGACTATGGCTTATCCGACCTTTGTCATATGACAACAGTATCTTCGACCTCAATTATCTGGCTATAGTCCCTATGAACTTTATCTAATGTCGACTATAGTCCTTATGACCTCTATCACCTGACAATGGTCCCTTTGACCTTAGTCACCTGACTACAATACCTCTGACTTTTGTTTATTGCTGATTATGGTCTTTCCGACCTCTATCACCTGATAATGGTTCCTTTAACCTCCGTAGCCCGACTAAGATCCCTACGACCTCTAACGTCTTCCAACTATGGTCCCTTCAACTTCTGTTTTTCATTAACTTTGATCCCTTTGACCTCTGTCACCTGGTAATAGTAATTCAACTTCAATTGCCCGACTATAATCTTTCTAACCTCTGTCTCCCAATTAAAGGTCCCTACAACCTTTGTCACCCAACAATGGTCTATTAACCTCCGTCACCATCGACTATGGTCTCTCTAACCTCTATCGCTCGGCTATCATCCCACTGACCTCTATCGACGGTCCCTTTGACCACCATCGTTCGATTATGATCCTACTGAGTAAATGAACATGCTAATGTTCTCTGGAGGACACCTTTTCATGATATTGGATTGTTCCAACTCCAAACATGCAATGTACTTTATACGATGTATATTTGCTACATTGAGCCGATGCCATCCCCAACGGAAGGGCATCCTTTGTAACCAATGACAAACACTAGTAGAATCATTTCAACTAGGAAAGACCCCGTAGTTTTACCCTTTATAGGATTTTCACGTAAAAATTCTGGTATCTCTCATGACTCTTGCAACCCACTCTTTTATCTATATGTGTCATGTATGTTCTTACAAAGCTAATTAAAATGTTAAACTCAATATATCTCTCTACTGTCACGAATGTTTTGACACGCAACAATAATTTATTTATGAACATAAATGCAAATTGAATTGAATTACAAAGAAATAATTTAGAGAGGAAAATAGATTTAGAGTGATTTCGTAATGAGATATCAATATTATTGTTGTACCATCAACCCTCTTCTTATGGGCAATGATTAAGGTAATTACATGCAAAATGTATAAGTTGAACTTGATGTAGCAAGTTATGTAGCAAATGAATTAGACTTTTGTTGATCGCCATCGTGAACTTTGGGCAAGTTCCAAATCGAGGCTTCTATCATTGATGGGTTCTTCTTGCAAGAACCACTAATTTGCTAACAAGTATTTCAATGGAGTTAATCAAAAATTTTGAGCGAATAAACTTGAGTAAAATGTAACTTTAATAATCTATTGGGCAAGATCAACGACTTGATACAAATGGTCAAATTAAAATAACTCTCATGCGACTTGTTCTATATATAATTTTGTGAGGCTCAAAGCTTTGTGCAACTTCAAATTTAGCCAATTTTCAATCATAGATTATTCTAAGTGGGAGAGATAATTACTTGCGGAGTTTGGACAAAGAGAATTGTTCATTTTTGTGACCGTGAACAGTAAAAGCACAGTTACTGTTCACCATTGCGCTTTACTGCACTTTTATTGTTCACTATCACAAAACCTAACGGTTCTCTGCGTTCGAACTTCGCACATAATAATCTTTCTCTAATTGGTTCTCACTTCTCAAACACAAATTTCTTTTAATCCAATTCATGTTATTATAATGATATGATTATTCTATCAAATATAGCATTATATGTGCCATGAATGTAGGTTAAATTGTATTATTTTATTTGTGTTACCATTTATTATCTTCAATTTATAGAGGTAACATTAATTTTATTTCGATTGAGCTAATTCAACAGTTTCTTTTCCAAAAAAACTCAGTGCTCATATCCATTCATTATCATTAAAAAAAAAGACTTATAATAATAATTTGTTTAAGAAAATCAACCTATATCCATTGCAATAAGATGACATTGCTAATCTTTCACTAAACAGCATTGTATTGAGCAATTAAGGATTTGTTAGGGCAGCTTTAGTTTTTCTATTTCTTGCTTTTAAGAGCTTCTATCTCATCCATCATTTCAAAATGATTTTTTAAAATCAACTTTTTTAAAAGCAAAAATTTAAACTATCTATTAAAAATTATCTTTCAAACACAAACAGCATTGTATTGAGCAATTAAGGATTTGTTAGGGCAGCTTTAGTTTTTCTATTTCTTGCTTTTAAGAGCTTCTATCTCATCCATCATTTCAAAATGATTTTTTAAAATCAACTTTTTTAAAAGCAAAAATTTAAACTATCTATTAAAAATTATCTTTCAAACACATTTTTTTTTACCAAGTGCTTTTTTTTAATAACAAAAACATATGAAAAGCTACTCAAAAGGGTTCGTTTGGCTTGGCTTATTTACTCCTTAAAACAGCTATTTAATAAAAAAATTAATTTTTTTACAAAAAATTACTTTAAGAAGCAGTAAAAAAAGCTATTCCAAACGAAGACTAAGGCTTCGTTTGGGACGACTTTTTTAATGCTTTCTAAAATGGAGTTTTAGTACAAAATTTTTTATTTTTGTACTAAAACTCCGTTTTAGAAAGCAATAAAAAAGCCGTCCCAAACGAA
>NW_021318815.1:328831-375294 GCF_001605985.2 Dendrobium catenatum | reverse complement strand
GCCGCCCGCGCTGCCGCGGTGCCGCCGTCGCCTTTGCCGCTCGCTGCCGAGTTCCATGCCGCGCGGGTCGGGTCCGGGTTCGGATTTTCGACCCGTTTCTCTACCCGGGTCGGGTTAGGGTCGACCCGTTTTCCACCCGGATCAGTTCGGGTTCGACCCGAACCCGACCTGTGACCCGAAATTGACACCCCTACTCAAAGGAATCCTAAATTTAAATAATTAAATGAGGAAATAGGCGGGAAGAAAAAGACATTCTGTTTTCCATTTTTGGGAGGTGCATTGTATTTGACTATTTTCCTCCTCAGTCCTCGACCGCCGTTTGTTTATACCATTTGCCATTTATGACCATCTTATTCGGACTCAGTTGGGTATTGGGGGCTCAGGGGAGGGGAAGCCTTCCGCTCTCGTGCTTTCGGCTTACCGGCGTTACGACTGTTTTGTTAATCATAGAGGTTGGGCCATCACAGAGCTTCGTCGGCAAGAAGAGGGGAAGATTTCAGGGAAGAAATTCATTCTTCCATTAATTTAAGGATAATCTCCCCACGTTTCTCTATCTATCAATCAACAAAGATTTGGGTGGATGAGCGGCCGACTATCCGACTATCCCCTCCGCTTTATTGCCTCGCGTAATTTCCCAACAAAAAGAAATCTCCGTTCGAAATGGAGATGGTGTCATCGGAGTTATTCCAAGGGGCGAGCAATGACATCGCCGGACAGATTGGGTTAATGTGGGATCAGGTGAAGGCGCCGGTGATCTTACCATTGCTGCGCGTGGCAGTGTTCCTGTGCCTGGTGATGTCGTTGATGCTCTTCGTGGAGAAAATTTACATGACCGTCGTCATCGTTGTCCTCAAGCTCTTCGGAAAGCGCCCTGAGAAGCTATACAAATGGGAGCCCCTCCGTGATGATCTCGAGCTGGGCAGCTCGGCTTTCCCCATGGTTCTCGTTCAAATCCCCATGTACAATGAAAAAGAGGTTCTCATCTCTCTCTCTCTCTCTCTCTCTCTCTCTCTCTAGAGTCTTTACCTTTTGGGGGGTGGTTACAGGTTTACAAGCTCTCAATCGGAGCTGCATGCGGGCTTTCATGGCCGTCCGATCGAATCATCATTCAAGTGCTCGACGATTCTACAGACTCAGTCATCAAGGTCAATTCTTTGTATTTTCATATTTTTTTCATCTTCCTCTTCTCCCTTTTAAATTGTGTGTTTAAAATTTTCATACTCCCTCTGTTTTAATCTGATTCTTCCTGCGTTTTGATTGGTTTTAGCGTGAATGCTACTTTGCCTGTTTCCTTGCCTGCATTTTTTTTGGATTTACATAAATGGCACTCAAAATTATCAGACATACATATTTAATACATAAATTTTATTATTATTTATAAAATATATCAATCCATTAACGAAATCCAGAACAACGAAGATGAAATCGTGGTGAGTTGCAACACAAGCTTACCGGATGATCGAGAGACAAAGAATTTGCGACGGAATTTCGATGGAAACAGCATCGGAGGAACTTGCAAGAGATCGATATTTGATTTTATGTAAAATAAGGCCAAAATGACGGACAGCGAATATTAAAGCTTTGTTTATTACAGTATTCTTACTCTTTTATAAAGCAACTTTTTAGTACAAATTACTTGGCAAAAAAAATTTTATAACACGGCTCATCTTGGTCTGTTGGTTGAGAGCTTATGCCTTCAACTAAGAGGTCTTGGGTTCGAGTCTTTGTGTATGCGTTGTGTGTGAGTTTTCCTTAAATGGCCTAAATGTCCCAAAAAAAAAAATTATACGAGAAACTTATTTTAGAAAGTATTAAAAAAGTTATATCAAATGAAACCTAAGTAATGGGCGACACCCACTTATGCTTAATTTGGTTGGTGGGTGAGTGCGGTTGACCCGTGCTCAAATCTACTTAAACGGCAACGTCTCTTAAGTGGGGCCCAATCAAGTGGGGGCTAAGAGGTTTTTGGGGTGAGTGCCTCTTCTAGGTCACTGAGAGATTAGTTATGCTGTCAAGTGCCTCCTGCAATCGTATTGGGCATTGGGAACTGAACCTGTGACTAATTTTAAGTGATTATCAACATATTTCAACACCTTAAAATATTTTTTTTTTCATTTTTTTCATATCGAAATTTTGAAGCACAAAAAAACAAATACAACATCTCACGGATGCAGCCGACCAAACATCTCCTAATCATTTTTTGATATATTTTGTGAGAGCATAAGATAAATTATCAAAATATAAAAGCAGTTAATCTAAAATATAAAATATTTATATAGCAATTATACAAAAAACACAAATTCAAAAAAAAATTCATGTGTTTGATCAAATGTTTTGCTTGCATGTTGACGGTGGAGATTGCAGGATCTGGTGGAGATCGAATGCCAGCGGTGGGCGAGCAAGGGGATCAACATTAGGTACGAGATACGAGACAACCGAAATGGTTACAAGGCTGGTGCGCTCAGGGAGGGCATGAAGCACAGCTATGTGAAGAACTGTGACTTTGTCGCCATCTTTGACGCCGATTTCCAGCCTGAGTCCGACTTCCTCCTCCGCACACTTCCATTTCTCATCCACAACCCCGAAGTCGGCCTTGTCCAGGCTCGCTGGAAATTCGGTTAGTCCTTTCTTGGTCGACTAGTATCTCAACTTCATTTTCAAGTTTTTATAAATCTAAATAAACCAAATAAAACATATTAGTATAATATATATAATTAAAAGTCAAATTTTTATTTTATATCACCTAGTTGTTGTTCGAATAATTTTGGTAGAATCACATCTCTTTTTTATTATTTTACAAAAAGATGATTCATTAATTTATAACAAAGTGTCAAATTGAATTAGAACAAATCAATGAAAACCCTTTATTAGAACAGAAGAATAAATCTTTACATGAATAAATCTGACGTGTCATTTCTTCTTTAGTCACTACTTGTATTCACTTATGTACCTGTCTATATATACTAGCTATGTACTGTTCTACGGTAATGAAAACTTTATTTTCCTCATCTTCTTTTGATCTCGTGTGCACGTTCTTGTGTTTCTTCATGGTATCAGAACTAATATATATAGACAGGTACATAAGTGAATACAAGTAGTGACTAAAGAAGAAATGACACGTCAGATTTATTTATGTAAAGGTTTGTTCTTCAGTTCTAATACCCTTTAAGACCAAAGTAAATCAAAATGGGCCAAATCAAAATAATTAAAAATATTAATTTCATAAAATTTCTGTTCATAAATTAAAAACCAATCTACAATCAAATAGAGCCTTTCAATTTGTTCATTTTGGTGTCTCATGGTGGTGGTTTATTTTAAATTTTAAATTTTGCTTATTAATTTGTATTGGTTTTGTTTTTAAAGTTGGTCTGCTTAAAACCTAATTAAATAGCGTGCACATGTTTGTGTTTGTCAACTTCGCCTTACAGTAATGTCACCTATTAATATCTCGATGGTGAATTCTTTTCTTGAATTAATCGCCACATAGTCGGCCAACAATTATAGAAAGTGTAGAAGCAGAGCTCAAGAGACAGAGAAGACGTAGAGGGAAAATTATATTATATTATCTGTCTTACATACAAGGGCAGCTTCCTATATATAGACAAACAGATACAGTAGAAGCTGCTGGAAAGAGAACCTAATAAAGACATATTACAAACATACCAAAATGTTATACATTATTTATATATCTATTCTAATACTCCCCGTCAAATTGATGGGTCCATCATGACCGTCAATTTGCCTCTAAGAGTAGTAAAACGCGGAGTAGAGAGGGATTTTGTGAAGATATCTGCGACTTGATCAATCGTGCTAATGGGATGAAGTCGGATATTGTTGAGCTGAATATGATCCCTTACGAACTTTTGATCGATTTCAACATGTTTCGTGCGCGAGTGAAACACGGGGTTGTTGGCAAGAGCAATAGCGGACATATTGTCGCAGTAGAGATCCGTCGGGTAACTTTGCGAGATGCCAAACTCGGTAAGCAATCGGCGAAGCCAGACGATATCTGTTGTGAGATCGGCGAGAGCTCTGTACTCAGACTCAGTAGAAGAGTGAGATACCGTTCTTTGCTTCTTGACGGTCCATGAGATGAGCGAATCGCCTAAGAATGAACAGTAGCCGGATGTGGACTTTCTTGTTAGTAGATCGCCTGCCCAGTCGGCATCTGAAAAAGATTTGAGAATTAAATTAGTTTTCGTTATTGGTAGACCATAATGTAACGTACCTCAAATGTATCTGAGCAAGCATTTTAGTAGATAAAAATGCATTGGAAGCGGATCATGCATATGCTGCGAAAGAAGGTTGACGCTGTACGAAATGTCCGGACGGGTAAGAGTCAAATATTGAAGTGATCCGGTGATGCTCCTGTACCGAGCTGGGTTATTCAGAACCGGATCGGGAGAGACTTCCGTTGGCACTTTGGTGCACGTCGGATTCGCCAGAGCGTTGCATTGCTTCATTTCAGATTGAAGTAGAATGCCATATGCATATTTTGCCTGAGATAAGAAATAAGAGTTGTTAGATTTATGAATCTTGATACCCAAAAAATCATGAACATCGCCAAGATGTTTCATAGAAAATTCAGAGTTTAGTTTAGAGAGAATGAATTTAATTTGATTTGAGTCATTTCCCGTTATGAGAATATCATCCACGTAGACAAAAAGAAATATTTGAATGTGATCTTTTCGGTATATCAGAAGCGAGGGATCGGCGGTACTGTGGACGAAGCCGAGCAGTACTAAGAACGACGTGAATGTGTTGTACCATTGACGTGGTGCCTGCTTTAGTCCGTAGATGGCTTTGTTTAATTTGCAAACATGATGCAAACGAGAATGATCCTCAAAACCTTTTGGTTGCGCCATGTAGACCGTTTCAGCTAGAGTGCCGTGCAAGAACGCATTCGCGACGTCAAGTTGTTGAACCGACCAGTTTTTGTACAAGACAATGGTTAGCAAGATTCTGATCGTTGGTAACTTGACAACCGGACTAAATGTCTCTACATAGTCGATGCCAAACTCCTGATGGTTTCCTTGAGCGACTAAACGTGCTTTGTATTTTGCAACCGAACCATCAGTGTGATATTTTGTTTTATACGTCCATTTAGAACCGAGTATAGAGGCATTCGCAGGTGGAGCAATTAAGGTCCAGGTGCCTTGTTTCTGAAGAGCCAATATTTCTTCAGCCATTGCATGGCGCCAATGCTTGTTCTTGGAGGCTTCAAGGTATGTGGTGGGATCGGCTTGTTCCAACACGTTATTAGAGATGTGCAGAAGATTCATCCGTTTGGTTGGTTTTAAAGAACCAATTTTACTTCTGGTAGTCATAATATGTTGAGAGACAGGACGAGTAGCAGGAGGGTTAGCTCCCGGAGACGGAGCATATTGTTGAGGAATGATGTTGTTCTGCGAGTCAGTATGGTGTGGGCGAGAGACATCTTCCACGGAAGGACTAGTATTCATACCCTGTTCAGCTGTATGAGACACACTAATAGAATGTGGCATTAAGAACTGCGGACAGATATCCGGCTGTTTACTAGAAATGTTAACAGAAGACATGGCAAAAGGAAACATGTGTTCGTAAAAAATAACATGACGAGATACCGTTATTTTATTTGTTTGAGTGTTGAGACACTTGTAACCTTTGTAGACGTCGGAATACCCCAAAAAAACGCACGGTATAGCAGTTGGCGTGAGTTTGTAGCGATGCTGAGGTGGGGAAAAAGGATAGCACTTGCATCCAAAAATTTTAAGCTCCTCATACATCGGTTTCCTGTTATACATAAGTTCCAGAGGAGTATGATTATGAGTTGTGAAGGAAGGTAACCTATTTATGAGGTAGACGGCTGTGGTGACAGCCTCCGGCCAGTAGATGTGAGGCATAGAGGCCGTGAGGAGGAGGGCACGAGTAGTTTCTATAATGCGGGGATGCTTTCTCTCCGCTAGACCATTTTGTTCCGGTGTGTAGGGGCACAAAATTTGGTGCGAAATGCCGTGATTGAGAAGAAAATTTTGGAACGACGAATTTACAAATTCTATTCCGCCATCGGTTCAAAGCATTTTTATACGACGCGCGGTATAGTTTTCAATCTGAGTTTTAAAATTTACAAAAGTAGTAAACACATCAGATTTAAATCTAAGCGGGTATATCCAAGTATAACGGGTATAGTCATCAACAAAAATCACATAAAACCGAAATCCTTGATTTGAGGTGATCGGGGCCGGACCCCAGACGTCGCTGTGAATAAGATCAAGCGGGTGTAGCTGCCTATTAAGAGAATGTTGAAAAACCAATTTATGGCATTTAGCAGCCGTGCATGATTCACAAGCATTTTGAGTTTTATTTATTTTGAGCATTGGATTACAATTTGAAATAAAATTGAAAACACGGTTATGAGGATGTCCCAAGCGTTGATGCCAAACTTTAGCTACATCTTGTTGCGTCGTTAGAGCAGTATGCTTCCGAGATTGCTGGACCATTGGGACCTCATATAGACCATCTTTAGCCGGTCCTTGAAGAAGTGTTTCCTGCGTCGCTAAATCCTTCAATGTAAAACCAAAAGGGTCAAAAGTAATGGAAATAAAATTATCTTTAGTAAGTTGTGAGATGGAAAGAAAGTTGTATTTAAGAGTAGGAGTGTGAAGAATTTGAGATAGTTTTAGCTTACGAGATGGGGTCGGGAGAATTCCCGCCCCAGCGTGAGCAATGCCAACCGAATATCCATCCCCTATGGTGACGTTATCTGAACCACAGTAAGGCTTGGACAAAGAAAGATTGTCCAGCGAGTTAGTGAGATGCGTGGAGGCACCGGAGTCCAAAAACCAAGCAGCTTCAGTCGAATCTTACGACGCCATCAGAGCGGTGTTTGTATTCTTGACCGTAGGTGTATAGTTCAAATCAAGACGATGCCAACACGTTTGAGCCGTGTGACCTTTCTTGGAGCAAATTTGACAACAAATTGCTGCATTAGGATTATTTCTGGGTATATTGGTAACACCGTAGTTATTCTTGCCTCTGGGACGTCGACCGCGGCCTCGATTTGTGAACAGAGCCACGCTTAGATCAGAGGGCGCAGAAAACTTTGTTGCATCAGAGGCGAGGTTAATTTCCTCGCTCATAAGAAGAGGATAAATCTGATCCAGCGTAAGAGGAAGAGGAGACGTCCGAATGGCAGATTTGAACGATTGATATGGTTGAGGAAGCCCATTCAAGATGTAATGAATAACGTCTTCAGCATCAAGGGAAGAACCCGCTGAAGCAATTTGATCGACAAGCTTTTTGATCTCCGACAAATACTCGGTTATAGACTGATTCTTGAGTGATACATTGTGTAAGGCATTTTTGAGTTGCATCACTTTTGACCGGTTAGTGGCTTGAAATCGAGTTTCAAGCGCCGTCCAGAGCTTGGCTGTCGAGTCCAGCGAGATGACGTAAGGAAGAATAGAAGACGAAATCGTTGAGCAGATGGAGGCCGATAGATTTTGGTCAGTAAGCGACCACTGCAAGAAGCCGGATTTGTGGATGACGAGCCATCGGAATTTGTCAAGAATTGCTCCGGAGGAGAAATTTTGGGATCAAGAAACGTAGCAAACCCATTAGCCCGGAGAGTTTTCAAGATCTGGGATTTCCAGATCAGAAAGTTGTCGAGAGCAAGCGGCGTGGGAACAAGATTACGAAGATTCGAGACGACAAACTTAAGTGTCGTCGAAATCGTTGGGTCGTCAATGGACGATCCGGAGTTGTGATCTTGCGACCGAGTGGACGTAGCAGACTCGGCCATGGCTAGGATCGACAACCATATCCTGATACCATGTAGAAGCAGAGCTCAAGAGACAGAGAAGACGTAGAGGGAAAATTATATTATATTATCTGTCTTACATATAAGGGCAGCTTCCTATATATAGACAAACAGATACAGTAGAAGCTGCTGGAAAGAGAACCTAATAAAGACATATTACAAACATACCAAAATGTTATACATTATTTATATATCTATTCTAATAGAAAGGAGTCTCGCCATTGCTCAAAGGTTTCTCTCCTACATCACAGAGCTGTTCTTTTATATTTCGTTCATTTCCTTTATTATTTTTTTGAAAAACTTCTTAGTTCTTTGCCAATTCTAAACTTAACACCTCCTACAATACATAATGGAGTTTTTGTCCATTATCATGGTGAGGGCTCCATTCTTATGTTTGCAAGTTTTGCATTTGTAATTCAGTCTCCAATATTTTTATTTGGCTATTGCAGTTAGTATAGATGGCAGGGATAATCCACTGGAATTGTGAAAACAAAGCAATAAAAGGAATGCAAGGACGGTTGTGGGAGCACTCATGATGCATAACTCTAAGCTAAATAAATAAAGGAAACATTTAAAACATAGTGACAGTTTTACCAGACACCTAAGTTTAATTGCTTATGATGATGCTGATTGGAAATGGATGACCAATAATTTTTGGGGGAATTGAGGCATCTTGTAGGTAGCATCCAGAAAGCTTTATGTCTTTTAAGGGGACTCAACTTGTAATAACTCAAATGTTCAAAATGAGCTTATTTGAAAAATATGAAAATTTTGGGTCGGGCGCTGCGGTGCAGTGCTTGTGGGCGTCGTGACTCAAGGGAGTCGAAATTCGGTGCAATTGCCCCGATGCTCTCCCCTCCCCACTATTTCATTTCTTGTTGGAGAAAGAGCCGAGGAAGGGAAGAAGGGAACGAAGAGAGAAAGCTCTTCAACGCTTTTTTCGACCGTCACTTATGTTATAAAAAGTGTTCTGATCGTTGTAAGTGAATATACCCTTACTCTTGTTTTTTATGATTTTGATTTATGAAGTTTTAATTATTTTAAAATTAATAAAAATGTATTTTCTATTGATTTATTGAGTTTTCATTGTACAACTTTTTTTATATGAAAGATATGATCTTCATAAGCATTTTGGCTGTAATATTATTGAATTTCACTAGATAAATTGGAAGATATGATTTTTGAAGTTAATATATAGTATTCAAATTTTATAGATTATTGTATTTGTATATGATATTGACTTATATTGCATAAAAAATGACATGACTAACATGAGATAACTATGACATTTGCTTGTAAGCAAGAAAGGCTGATTGTTAATACTATAATTAATATAGGTTAATATAATACCCTATATAGGAGGACGGACCATCATACTTTCGTTAAAATAAAATATTGACAGTGTGATATTGTTTGTAGCTTATAATTGATTGACTGAATTACTCTGATAGATAGAGAGTGATAACTCTTAATTGATTATTGAAAGCCAACTATTAAAATAATTAATTAATAGGAATAATGGAAATATATGATTGGCAAATAATGATAGATTGACATCACATATGAGTAACATATTGAAGAATGAAAATATCATATTAAAATTGGATGTCGTGCCTTGGTACTTACAATCACATTTATGATTGCATTTACATGATAGTATATTATGTTATTTTCATAGATACAACTGATATAGAATTGATTGAACTATCATTTATATTGATATAATATATCATAGCTTACTGACATGAGACATTGATTGATAGTTTTTTTTATCAGTTTTTCCTAGAATTGATAGACCTATTTTACTATTGAGTGATATAGATGTTATATATTTCTTATTGCTTATATTGATAAATTATTAATTGTTAATTGTGTGGATTGGAACTGGAACTGACATATTGATTATTTTGTCTTTCATTGAATACAATAGTAAGTTTTGGTTACTTGCTGGTCGGGTTATGCTTATTACATGATTTTATATAATTTCATGTAAATAGAAGGAGCCTATAACATGAGGCTAGACAATTATGCTAATTTACTTCTATTTTTCAGGTCTTTGGCTTTATATGCATTCTTTTATAGCCTATAGTAGCTATTATATGTGTTCTTTTGGATTTTGGATCTTCAAATAAAATATAAATATTGACTTTAAAAATATAATTTTGATTATTGCTATTTATATTTTTCTAAATGCAATTAGTTAGCTCTAGTTATCAATGATCTGATTGTTAAATAATTGAAAAGATAAAAACATAATAAAGAAGAAAATAAATGACATTTTTTAACTTTAGATCTCGGGGAGAGATAAAGTGGTATTAGAGTAATGATTAGTGGAATAGTTTTATTATAACCAGAGCTATAAAATTGATTGCATTATTCATTGATTAAATACATTTATAAATTTGTTTTATGTTTGAGATTTATTTCTTGATCTAGCAAATGAGCCCAAAAAGAAGATCTGATACCAAAGTCTTTTCAATTACGTTTGAAAACATGGTAAAGTTTGGTGACATAATTGCTAAGATGGCAAGTGATAAATTGACAAAATAGTATGGACAAAGTTATAAAAAAAATAATTGAAAGTGTGAAGAAAAAGACTAGCAAGATTATCAAAGCACCTGCCAAACTACAGTGCATTTGGTGTGGGAGGAGACTAATAGAAAACAATCACCTAAATAAGAACTTGCAGAAATTCAAAGAAAAACAACAAGAAAGAGCAGATTTTGATGAAAAACTGTAGGAAAATCCCAAATACAACACTTGCTATTCACTAATAGTTGAAAAGAAACAATCCGATGTAATGAATCTTCAATTCAAGAGGAAGATTCCACTTCTAATTCCTCTATCAAAGTTGCTGGTAAATCTGCACTAACTGCACGCTCCCCAAGAGCTCTCCTCAACTATGACACAAGGAAAACTGGGTGTATGGTGGCTGATGGGGGTAATTTCAAATGGTATTCCACTGCTCCAATCTTGTCCAATATCTCATAGGGGCCAAAGTACCTCGGGGATAATTTCTCTTTTCTTCTATTGGTCACTGTCCTCTTTCTGTAGGGCTGCAATTTAAGAACACATTCTCCCCCACTTCAAACTGGATGTCTCTCCTATGTGCATCTGTCTGCTTCTTCATATTATGATGTGCCCTCAATAGATGTTTCTTCAACTCCTCCAACACCCCATCCCTTTTCCAGTACAACTCAACAGCTAGTCTCCTAATTGTCTTTTGTATTCCAGAATGGCCTCCAATTGCACTCCCATGGAACTTATGCAGTAGGTGGGGAATATGGATGAAAGTTTGCAGCATCACAAACCTCACTTAATGTAAGAGTTTCTCCCCTCAAGTGAGTACCCATGATGGCTACTCGTATCTTTCATCAAATCCTTCCTAACCTTCCTCAATTCCTCATCATGCATACTCTTTTCTTTGATAACCCCCCAATGTACCATCAATGATATTGAAATTTCCATCTCTTGGAGCCCCCCAACACTTCTTGAAAAAGCATTAGTTGCCTTATTTTCCAAACCTGACATGTACTAGATCTCAAAATCATAGCCAAGCAGTTTAGACAATCACGTATGATGCTCCTCAGTGTCCATCCTTTTTTCTAATAAGTAGTTTAATCTACTCGGATTTGTCCTGACAATGAAATGCCAACCCAGTAGGTAAGAGCTCAACAATCACAGAAATAGGGAACTTATTTGGCACTGTATGTTCCCTTATTCATAGCCCTGTAATCCACAAAAAATCTCTAGCTCCCATCCTTCTCCTTGACCAATAATACTAGGCTAGAGAAAGGACACACACTTGGCCTGATGATCCCCACCTCCAGCAACTCATGGATCAACTTCTCAATCTCATCCTTCTGAATCAGAGGATAGCGGTACGGTCGAACAATAATAGGTGACACCCATTCCTTCAAGGTAATGGCATGCTCCAGCTCTCTGTGTGGAGGTAGGCCCTATGGAGATTAAAAGACCTCACTGAGCTACTGTATGAGCGGCTGAACTGAAGTAGGAATACCTTCCACATCCTCTAGTTTGACCCCTTCCAAGCATTGCAATTCCACCAAAAATCCTCCTCCCACCTCCTGTATGGTCCTACATAGAGACTTGAGAGATACCCCAACCTTGGACAGCCTGGCATTGCCCTAAATCACCATCCTCCTACCTCTTACCACCAGCTCCATCCATAGTGCTCCCCAATTGACCTTGATATCCCCAATGGTCTGTATCCACTTCATCCTCAGGATGACATTAATACTTCCCAACTCCAATGGGAGAAAGTCCTCCCTCACCTAGATCCCCTGAATAGTCAACACTATTCCCCTTTATACTCCTTTAGCCATCTCCACCTTTTATGTACCCATCATCACCCCATAGCCCCCAGTATCCACTAATTTCACCCCTAACAAATTCATAGTCTGATTAGAGATGAAATTGTGTGTTGTCCCACTGTCAATCAGCACCACCACCTCTTGGTCAGCTATTTCTCCTTTCACTTTCATGGTGTGATTCGGGGTGAGTCCCACCACTGAGTTTAGAGAGACTTCCGCCACATCCAAATGCGATTTCTCCTCTTCCTCCACCACTTGCCTCCTCTCTCTTCAATTTCCTCATCATCATAGAAGGTGAGAACCAAAAGTGTTCAGTCTTTACACCTCTGCCCTAACATGTACTTCTCATCACATCTGAAGTACAATCCCCTTGTCCGCTTCTCCTGCAACTCCTTCTCAGTAAGCTTCTTGAAATTTTCCCCAAATCCCTCTCCTCAAGACTTCTCTTTTGGTACTTCAAGCAAACCTCCCGGTGCAGCTCCTTTGGGAGCTAGAAAAGTGATAGTCATCATGTATGATCCCCCTGAGCTACTGCCTCAAGCCCCCCCCTCTCCTCTCCAGATGCTTTTGGTCCTCAACCATCCATGGCCTCCCCCAAGTCATGCGTGCGGCCTCATCGCTCTAACAGCTGCTCTGATCTCTTGTTTGAGCCCTATCATGAAGATCCCCTCTAATACGATTCAAAAAATTGATCTAGCCTGCTAGCTAGGTACTCAAACTGATCACGATACTCTGCCATGGTCCCCTCCTGCGTCAGGGTGAAGAACTTCTCATAGAAGTTTCCTCCCCTACTAGTTGAGAAATGTCCTAGTAAGCAATCCTTAAACTCTCTCCAATTCTGGATGGGTCACCTCATGTCTCTCGATTGATACCAGACCAACCCTTTCCCTTCCAAGCACGATCCAGCTGCTGTCAATTTCTCCTCCTCCAGAAGCCCATTGACCGCAAAGTATCCCTCTACCTTTTATATCCACTCGTGTATATCCTCACCCTTAAAGATGGGCATCTTCAACTTCCTTACCCTTGGGTTACCCCCGCTTCCCTTGAATCCTATGTAGCCCCCCATTCCTCAAAGAGGAGGTGCTCCTCAATTGTCACGCTCTTCCCTTCGGCTCTTATACCCAAAACTTTCTTCAAAATCCATCTCCTCCTTTCAAAATCAGCACCCCGGCAATCGTAATTCTCCCTTACCCTTGCAAAATCAGCAACTCTTCGTTCGTAACCCATGCTTCTCTCCTCCCTAGAACACAGGCTCTAGCGGGGGCATCCCTTCTTCTCCCTCCAAAATTTCTACTTCTAAATTTTTCCTTCGCCTAAACGGATTAGGGTTTCCACCTCTCCCTTGGCCGCCGTTAATTTCCTTCGCTTCCAATGTCATCGGATTTGGTTTGGCTTGAAGCAATTTCTTCAACATGTTTTCCACTACGGTGAACTTTCCTTCCTTCCTTTCATTGACGGATGCGATTTGGTTTTGAAATATTTCTCCTAATTTATTGAGCTTTATCATATAACTTTAGTATATGATAGATATGATCTTCACAAGTATTTTGACTGTAACATTATTAAATTTCATTGAGTAAATGAAAAGCTATACTTTTTTTTTTAAGTAAATGCATAATATTTGAATTTATAATTTTTTTTATTTCATATATTATTTCATTTCATACATGATATTAATTTATATTGCATTGAAAAAATGACAACTAATATGAGAAATATGGTATTTACATGTAAGTAAGGAAGATTGGTTGTTAACACTATAATTAATATAAATTGGCTCTTAAAATATAATACCCTATATAGGAGGGTGGGCTAATTAACTAGATTTCCTTAAAATAAAATGTTGGTAGCAAGATCTTGGTTGTAGCCTATAATCGATTGATCGAATTATAAAGACGGATAAAGAGTGACGACTCTTCATTGATTATTGAAATTCACCTGTTAAAATAAATAATTAATAAGAATAATGGACATATATGATTTATAGATAATGATTTATTGATATGACAGATGAGTAACAGATGAAATATCGTGCATTGCTTGTCGCTTCATGCAGGTGGATTGTAGTGCACGACAATCTACCTATATGAAATGGGCAAATGACTGTAGTGTTATGCAACGCCATCGGATATGCGACCCATACACAAGCAGACAAAAGGCGTGTACGAGCTTCTAAATAGAACGTTGCATTCAAATGAGAGTTTCCCACACAATTGAGTAGCGTTAAATATGTTCAAAATTCCATTGCACATGTACTGTAATATGTACACACATAGGTACATTAAAGGGGCATATATAATCATGAAACCAGCATGTTATGGGTACACACGTGACGTCTAGAGATGTTACGCGGGTCAATAAATGAACCTAAGTTCGTGCCCGTTCCTTCTACGTGGATAGATAGGAGTTAACACGACTCAAACTATCAAACAAATATACGGTCAGGGTGTCGATCATAATATTTGTTTTATATGTTTATATAAAGCCTTCAAGGTTTATGATAAAAAAAATTCATTAACAAAGGCATAAAGCCCATGAAACATGATCCTCTATCGACTCGATAGAGTCGACAATGTTCAATCTACAAATGAAAATGACCCAAAACACCTTGATGTTGGCCGTGTTGAATGTTTATCTCAACCGACGGGATTCACAAATACTTTCAAATGCCTCCCACATGTCCAAATGCCCATAAAATTCAAATTCTGAAATCCCAAAAATCCAAAGACATTTAAAATTGAAATCAACCATTCAACAACTTAAAACAAAATCTATCTACCATCCGCAATAGGTTGCATAAGTGGACAAGTTGAAAATAACCTCAACTCATAAAGAGCTAATGTCCAACTGAGAATATCACTAGGATTCATTATCAAACAGTCTCATGTTAATAAGGACGTGGTACGTGCCCTCTAACCGACGATTTTTCTACTAAAAGGCATCACAGGATAAACAGTTATGACCCTGGGCTCTCTGAACCGAGTGATTTTGCCGCCAAATGACACCGCTAAATTACGGTTATGGCCAGAGCCAATACGTTCCTTAGTGGCATCAAATCCTTAATATATGAATCAATAAGATATAATCGATAGGACATAAAGATCTCTGTTAGCTAAGGTGGATTCAAATTTATCCCCTTAGACAAATATTCACCCAAGATTTACAATGTCTCCTTGGACGAAGCAACCCATGGTTGCCGACAAGGATCCTTCTGTCAGGTTGGGTTGACTACCTTCTCTGACTAAGTAGACCAGGGACCATGATGGCCCGGGACGACAGAACCATGAGATCTTGATCGGGTCCATCATCCATTCTTCCACCATCATCTTTAAGTGCAAGATGATGCAATTTCAAAATTTAAATATCAAATTCTTTAAATTCTAAAAGCTTATGCTGTTACTATATGCCATATAAAATGTATATCTACGTATCTGATTGACGACTAACCTTAATCGAAAGTTTTCTCTTGTTAGCAGGAGGGGTAATTAACTATAGGGGTTGTGCCTATAGAAAACCAGAACTCAAATCATAAAGTCCTCGCAAAATGAGGGTGAAATCTCTGGACAGTGTCTTATCTACAAACCCATATGCCTTCCCAAAATTTACCCCGGAACTAAATTCGTTAAAACTCCTCGAAAAAACAACGGGGGAGGTTGGGGCCGAATTTTCCTAGTCCACAATTGCCAAGATGGGTTAAATGTAAAAAACAAAATGGTTTATGTTTTGAAATATCAGATGAATCCAAATCATTAGAACTATCTCGAGGATTGAATTGGCCTCGAATGGGCTGTAGAATATGATAAAAAACATTTTTTTGAGTTGATTCCCATATATTTTATGTAATTTCTTATTTGGGTTTGTTTAAATGTTTTCTCCCAGGCATGTAAAATACTTTGAACATCAAATAGTGAAATGTGTTTCTTATTTTTCTCTCTCTTATCAGTATTCTTGTAAAATGTGTGTATTTTGAGTGCTTCACAATTGTGGATGATTAATTCTAAGTGAAACTTTTCGCGCAAGCGTGAAGCCTGAGTCTTCCATTTTGTGTAGTTTTTATCCTCATTTATCTATTAAACTGTCTAGTTGCTGGTTTTGCAAGATTGTCTGAAATTTTGTGAATGTATATGCTAGAATTTCTGTTTGAAGCATGAAGTTGATTTGTTGCTAATTTTTAATGTTGTTTTTTTTTTGTTGGAATTTTTTTATTGTGGGTCATTGTTAAACTATCTTTTGGAATGAAACAAGTATATTAAAAGCAACACTTTTTTGTTAAAATTATGAGTTTGTAACTAATATATTATAACTTTGTATTTCACCTTGCATCTAAGCCTAAGTTGCATTTGAAATCTAAAATTTTAACCATCTTGCATCATGAGGCATCCCAATTTGATGTAGTTTATACTGGCTAGTTGTATCCTATGATGCACCGACACTTCTCCTCAAAGAGGCGTGCAGTGTCCGACACCGTATCCGACACGACACTCATCCGACACTCCTCCGACCCGTGTCGGACACGCCGAAAACGTGTCCGATTAAGCAAATATTAAATACAAATTGGACACGCGTGTCCGACACACGTATCTTAAATATTTTATGATTTTTTTTTTAAAATATAATTTCTTGTCTTTTGCTGGATTTAAATTAAATTTCTTATTTCCTATCCACAACACCAAATCAATGTCTGCACTTAATACCCATTCATCGAATATCTCATTTTCATTTCTCTTTGGCAATGAAGGTATTTTCATCTCCTCTCTTGGTGACTGATAAACTACATCGATGTCTGATTCTCGACATTTTAATACTAATCATTTTAAGTTAAATGATTTATTATTTCTAAATTATTTTTAAAATTATACTTATTTAATTTTGATACACTATTTTTAAAATATAAAAACTATAATACCGTGTCCAACCCGTGTCCTATATTTTCAATAATTGACGTGTCCCGTGTCCGTGTCGTGTCGTATCTGTGTCGCCGTGTCCGTGTCTGTGCATCATAGGTTGTATCTATTCGTTGATTGTGCCACATGCAGGCTCCACTTACGTGTTTTTGGTGCATTAGTTCGCACCACCTACATGATTTCATGTCACATGGGGATGCAATATCTCACATGAAGGGATAAATGCATTTTTTCTCCTAAAAATTCAGAAAACAGTTTTAACTTCTCTGATATTGGACTTGACTATACAGTGAATGCGAATGAGTGCTTGATGACGAGGATGCAGGAGATGTCCCTAGATTATCATTTTACGGTAGAACAGGAAGTTGGTTCCTCCATGTATGCTTTCTTTGGCTTCAATGGTAAGCATTTCTGCCATACAAAAATATATAGTTAAACAATTCTATTTAGTTAGGAGTACTACTTGATCTAGTTTTGTTCCTTGATTTCGTGTAACACTTTCATATGTGAAATGCAAATGTTGACTCAATTTGATTTTGGATAGGAACTGCTGGTGTTTGGCGTATATCAGCTCTTAATGAAGCAGGAGGCTGGAAAGACCGAACTATAGTTGAGGATATGGATTTGGCTGTTAGAGCAAGCTTCAAAGGATGGAAATTTGTATATCTCTCAAATCTTAAGGTAATATATGATAAAATCAAACAAATTTGTATTGCATCAATATTGAAGTAAATCTAATGGTTTTGAGATTGATTTTCTGATATGAAATTTAATGAGGATATATTGAGTTAATTTTTTTTTCCATATTGCATTTTACATGGTGTATTGGTGCACACTTTTGTTATCCAAATAGTGCTTATTTATTTATTCCAAATAACTAAGCAAATCATTCATGGCGCGTGCATCCTAAATACAGGTAAAAAATGAATTGCCATGTACTTTCAAGGCATACCGTTATCAACAACATAGGTGGTCTTGTGGGCCTGCAAATCTGTTTAGGAAAATGTTCATGGAGATCATAAAAACAAGGTCAATTAAAGAAGAATAAGCACAACCTTTACAAAATTTCATTAGTTTTCTTTGATAATTTGACCAGCTTTTCCTTCATGCTCTGCAGAGAGACTCTATTAAAGAAAGTGCATGTGATCTACAGTTTCTTCTTTGTGCGGAAGATTGTTGCACACATAGTAACTTTTATATTCTATTGTGTGGTGATTCCTTCAACAGTCTTTTTACCTGAAGTTCATATCCCAAAATGGGGTTCTATCTATATCCCCTCCATCATCACCATTCTTAATGCAGTTGGAACTCCAAGGTATGAGATGAATTACCATGGAAATTGTGTGAGCCACTTTCCTTTAATGTGTTTCTTTGATTTCCTTTGGTAATGTTGTGATGCTTTGAACATGTGTTATGATATTTTGAACAAAATAAAATCAGCGCTTCTCTCGCATATATAACATAAATCAAATTATAATGTCAGGCTTCATTTGGGATGGCTTTCTTGTTACTTCTTAAAGCAGTTTTTTGTTCAATAATTAAAATTTTTGTACTAGAAAGCTACTTTAAGAAGCAATAAGAAAGACATCCCAAACGAAGCCTCCATTTTTGAAAAGCTGAGCACTTGAAAACGCTTTGGTTGTCCAGTGATAGGATGTTGCTCTAATTGTTCAAAAAATAATAAAAATTAGTTTGTAAATTGAAGGATTATTCCCAGCAATCTTGATAGAAGTTTTATTTCTATACTGCACAGGTCTCTCCATTTGCTGGTATTTTGGATCCTTTTTGAGAATGTTATGTCCTTGCATAGAGCAAAGGCTACCCTTATTGGTCTCCTAGAGGGACGTAGAGTTAACGAATGGATAGTTACTGAGAAGCAAGGAGGAGGTGCCTTTAAGATGAGAACAATTTCCAAATCAGATGGAAAACAACGTTTCGTAATGGGCGATAGGTACTTTTCTTCATACCTTAAAAAATCTAAAATAAATTTGATATTCCCTTTTTGGTTGCTTGATCTTCCATGAAATAAAATATTACATCATTTGCATTTGAAACCATAGGCCCCATTCATGAAAAATTATTGGGAGATTTACATACATACCACCATATACTATTCTATTTATATATTTAACACCTAAAATTTTAATATTGCATACATACCACCCATAGTTCATTTTCATACCAAATATGAAGGGTAGAAATGAAATATATGAGTGGTAGGAAGGAAATATGAGTGGTATATTTGATATTAAAATAATATAGGATGATATGTATGTAATATTAAAGTTTTGAGTGTTAGATATGCAAATAAGATGGTATAAAGTGGTATGTATGTAAATTTCAGGTGCAAACTATATATCGCCATTTCGTTTGAAACAGTGTTCTATGAAACAATTTTTTAGGACGAAAATGTCAAATTAAAAAAAAAAATTGTACTAAAAAACTGCTTCATAAAATTCTCTCAAACGAAGCCTACAACTTTTCGTGCAGAATATCAAAGTACATAGCTGTTTGCTTGTTGTATACTTTTTTTTTATTTTTGAATGGGGTATCCATCAATTGCCACCTACGAAAGGGCACTTGGCTGGTTGACCTAGAAGAGGCACCCACCCCATAAACCTCTTGGCCCACACTTAATTGGTCCCCACTTAAGAGGCACTACCGCTCAAGGGGAATCGAGCTCGGGTTGGGGGTTTCATACCGTACTCGTCCACCAATCAAGCTAAGCAACTGTGGGTATATATATAAATTTTTTAAATACGCAGTTGTATTAACGTATACTCGACATGTACACAACATCATAAATATAAAGCGAGAAAACTATTATTTATTCATGCTATCCGCATGTAGAATTGCATAAATATTTCACATCTGATGTTGCTTAGTTTTTGCAAGTTCCATTTGAGTATTTTGTCATGTTCACTACCAGGTTGCACGTATTGGAGCTGGGAATGGGCGCCTTCCTCTTCTTCTGTGGCTTTTACGATTTGGCATTTGGGAAGAACTATTACTTTATTTACCTTTTCCTCCAAGCTTCTGCGTTCTTTGTTGTTGGCTTTGGGTATGTAGGCACCTTTGTCACTCGTCCCTAACATGTACATGATTACACAAATGCTAAGGCCTTTGGATCTTAACCAATTTTGCCGTTGTTTATTATCACAATATTTAGGCCTAATTTGATCTGACGGTTTATGTGCTTATTCCTTTTTAAAATTATAAATTTATTTCTTCTTTGTTGTTTGGTTTCTCAAATCACGTTCTCAATAAAACTATTTTTTTCTGATGTTTTAATAAAGCTTTTTATATATGTTTTTTCGTTAGAAAACACCTTTTTTTAAAACGATGTTTTTCTTAAAACTACATTTTACAAAAAAAATCAAATAACCAAACGAAGCTTTAGGCTTCATTTAAGACAGCTTTCTTACTACTTTATATAATAATTTTTTAGTACAAAAATTTCTTGAACAAAAAATTTTATACTAAAAGGCTGGTTCAACAAATCGTACAACTTTTTTTACCCTGAATTTATGGGCGGAAGAAGCTTTAGTTCTCAGGAGGGGCAAGTGGTAAATTTATAAAAAAATAAAAATATCATTTGATCAAGCATAGATTTTATTCAAATATGTGAATTATAATTTTTAAAGATTGAATTTTGAGCTCTTAGAATTCTATTTTCACTATAAAATAAGTCAAATCAAATATTTTAATGTGACAAACTTAATGAGAAAAAAAAAAAACTTTAATTTTAGTCCAAAGTGATCTTAAAAAACCCTTTAAAAGTATACTTAAAAAATTAATTACATTAATTGAGAGATCAATTTATCTTTGAATATTACCTGCTTAGAGCAATACAAAAAATACCTAGTTTTTCCTAGAAAAAACTCGGTATTGCTCGGTATAGCTCGGTATTGCTCGATATAGCTCGGTATAACTCGGTATTGGTCTTCACATGATGATATTCTTCGTTAATACCAAATAATAGCTAAAAATACCGGGCAAAAACCGAGTTTTTTAGAGGTGGGAGAACGTATCTCTATGTCAGGTGGGAGGACGCAATAAAAATTCCTCCAATTGGTGGTATTGTGGATACTTTTTGAGAATTACTTCATAACTTTGCATAGAGAAAAGGCTACCTTTATGCATGCAGAGTTAACGAATGGGTAATTTATCACTAAGAAGCAAGGAGAAGATGCATTTAAGACGAAAACTATTTCAAAATCTCAAGTATTTTCGTATGTCCACTGCCAGGTTGCACATAATTAAGATGGGAACGATATGATCACCTTTCTGTTCTTCTTAACAGAGTTCTTGACTAAAAGAACTCTAATCTACCGATACCAGAAAGAACAGGAAGAGAACAGTGGAGAGAAAATATAATTTCATATATATTACTTTGTTTCATTACACAAGTATATTTATAAGCTGCACAGCATAAGAGCATAAGAGATTGTTATCAAGAAGGGAAAGATCTTGATCAATCCGGTATGGAGGTGACAGGTCAGCAGGTTTTAACGTGCTGGCGTGTATAGGCGCTCTAATAGCCCACCTCAAATTAATCATTATGGGAATGAATGGTTAATTTGGATATGAGCTGACTGAACCTGGTTGCTGAGAGAGATTTTCTGAGAACATCGGCTATCTGATCGGTGGAGTTAACATGACAAATATTGATAGTTCTGTTTTTAATGTGTCCACTAATAAAGTGATAGTCGATTTCTATGTGTTTTGTTCAAGCGTGAAAAACCGGATTGTTGGCGAGAGCAATGGCCGAAGTGTTGTCACAAAGGATGAGTGTCAAAGAGGTTTGTGGTATCTAAAATTCTTCTACGAGGCGACAAAGCTTGAGAATGTCGAAGGTGGCGGATGAAAGAGATATGTACTTGGCGTCGGTGGAGGATTTTGCCACCATAACTTGTTTCTTGGCTGACCACGACACAAGGTTGTGTCTCAGAAATGTATAGAATCCTGTGATAGATTTTTTGTCGTTTGAATCGGCTGCCCAATCCACGTCGGTATATGTTCGGAGTTGGAGATCACCTAATGTGATTGGTAGATCAAAATTTTTAATGTCGTTAATATATCGTAGTTGTCTTTTGAGATCATGATAGTCGCTGTTTCGAGGATGATACATGTGCTGACAAATGAAGTTTGTTTCGAAGGCGATATCTAGCCTAGTGACCGAGAGATACTGAAGCGAGCCTGCTAGCTTGCGAAACGACCGAGGATCGGTGCATGGTTGATCCTCTAAGTTTCCTTTAGACTTTTTCACACCTATGGGTGTTTTGGTTGGTTTACAGTCAGAGAAGCTTGCTATTTGAAGGCGTTCTCTTGCATAGTGTTGTTGATGCATAAAGTAGCATTTTGTTGTTTTGAGAACTTGTATCCCAAGGAAGAGAGACATGTCTCCCAGCTTAAGGCTTTTGTTGGAGTAAAGTTTGAATTTTATGAGAGTTATTGACATAGATTAATATGAGGATTTGAACATTATTTTGATTGTACAGCAGTAGCGAGGGATCGGCTTTGCTGAATTTGAAGCTGAATGACTGAAGAAATTTGGTAAATTCTTGGAAACATTGCCTTGGTGATTGTTTGAGGCTAGAAATGGATTTGTGCACCTTGCAGACATAGCCGGGATTCTGAGAGTCTACAAACCCGATCGGTTGTTTCATGTAAACTTCATCATAAAGGTCTCAGTGCAGGAAGGCATTTGACACATCCAATTGAAGAACAAGCCAGTGGCAGTGAAGGGAAACCGTGAGTAGGATGCAAATTTTCATCATCTTGGCTACAGGGCTGAATGTTTCGGTATAGTTGACACTGAATTCTTGAGAGCATCCTTGAGAAACTAAGCGAGCCTTATAGAGAGCTTCTTGGCCATTGGGTTGGAGCCTTGTTTTAAATGTCCATTTGAAGCCTAATATGGGCTTGTCAGCTGGTGGTGGGATGAGAGACCATGTTCCTTGCCGTTGAAGGGCAATGAATTTGGAGGACATTGCAGATCTCCATTGTATGTGCTTTGCGGCTTGAGCATATGATGTGGGAGTGGGAGCTGGACAGGATACAACAGATAGGTCCAATATTTGCTTTGGCCGAGATATGTTAGATTGTAATCTAGTTTGCATATGATGAGTTCGTTGAGGTTGAGTGATAGGGATAGTTGGTGAGGTGGTAGGAATAGAAGAAGATGCTGGAATTATGGATGTAATTTCTAGAGGGGATGAGGTCACTTGTGGGAGAGAGGTTGATACGGAGACAGAAGCCTGCTTTTGAGATATAGTGGATGTAGGAACGAGGAGCGGTGGGGAGTAGGTGGTGATTGAAGGTTGTGGAGAAATCTGATCAGATTTAGAATGAAAGGGAAATTGTTGTTCAAAGAAGACAACATGGCGAGATATGTGAATACAATTTGTTGTGATATTGAGACAGCGGTAGCCTTTATGTAGAGTGGAGTAGCCTAGGAATACACATGCCTGTGAGAGAGGTGAGTGTTTGTTCGGGGCTTGCGGTTGAAGTCAAGGAAATCACAAGCACCCGAAGGTGCGCAGGTGTATATAAGCGACTGGATGGTCACGTAGCTTGTAGTAAGGAGTTTTATTAGAGATGGCTATTGATGGTAAGCGATTTATTAAGTAATTGGTTATAGATAGAGCCTCGGCCCATAAAAAGATTAGAGACGAGTGGCATGAAGTAGCATGAGAGTGACATCAAATAGATGCCAATGCTTTCGTTCAACAAGACCATTTTGCTCTGGCGTATAGGGACAGTGATTTGATGAGTAATGCCATTGTGTAGAAGATAAGTTTTGAAAGCATTGCTCATAAATTCACCTCCCCCATCAGATCAGAAGGTTTGAATGAGGGTGTTGAATTTATTTCTGATTAAGTTGCAGAAGTTTTGAAGCTTGTAAATGTTTCTCGTTTGGAATGCATTAGAAACAAACCAAGAAAATCTTGTGAAATCATCAATGAAGACTACATAATACTTGTATTCGTTTAATGATGATTGCGGGGCAGGACCCCAAAAGTTCGACAAACCAATTGAAAAGGCTTAGTAGAAGAGGAAATGCTAGAGGGAAAGGGTAATTTGTGGCTTTTAGCCACATTACAAGAAATACAAACATTTGACAAGTGTGAAAAATTACATAGTTATGTGAAGGATTGCATAGTTCTGGAATATATTCAGCTAAAACAAGTAGAAGACGAGAGAAGGGATGATCGAGCTGAGCATGCCATAGCGAAGTAGACGTTCTTGTGGCTTGGAGAGTGATGAGTTTATTGCTGGAGGGAATACATGCAATGGTGATTGTGGCCATGTAGAAGCAGTTGATTGTCCTGAAGATCCTTAATAGCAAATTCATTATCGTTAAAGCAAATGAAAACATTGTTATTGGAAGTTAATTTGGAAATGGATGGGAGCTCGTGAGAGAGAGAGAGAGAGAGAGAGAGAGAGAGAGAGAGAGAGAGAGAGAGAGAGATGGAACATGTAAAAGATTTCGAATATAAAGCTTACGAAGAGAATCATGTAATGATAGAATGCCTTGACCTGTGTTCTGGATTGGTAATGTACTCCCGTTTGCAATCGAGATCGAGTCTAGACTGTTGTAGGGGGTGGAGTGTTAGAGGTTGGAGACGTCCGAAGTGAGATGTGAAGTCTCATGAATCCAGTACCCACTCTGCGGTGGAGGGGTTGTTGTGTTGGAACATAAGTGCTATGGGGTTCGAAGGAAGAGCATAGTTCAATTGCACTGATGCCAGCAATTTAGCGCGGAGTGACCAATTTTGCCACATATTTGACAAGTAGGCTTGTTTGCTGCTGACTGAGGACCTTGAGGTTGCGAGGTTGAGTTGGAGATCAAACATGAGGTAGAACTGCGACCACAAGTTCTGTTGAACCGTCCTCGAGTGGAGGTGTTGCGATTTTAGAGTTGAGCTACATTGTCTGATTGTTGTTGATTTTTTTTAGCTGCTTGTGTTGGAGATTGATCTCCTCGCCGCATAATAGGGAATAAATAACGTCTAGACTGGTCAGATTTAGAGAAGTTCGTATGGTTGTCTTGAACGGGTTGTAACTAGTAGGGATGTCATTTAAAATGTACAAGATGATGTCCTCGGCATCAATTGTCGAAACAGTTGCAGCAATGTTGTCCACGAGTATCTTGATTTGTGCAAGATATTGTTGCATTGTGCAATCCTTCATCTGTATCTGGTGCAACTCGTTCTTGAGCTAAATAACTCGTGATCTGTTCGTGGGTTGTAGGCATTTCTCCAGCGTGGCCCAGACCTCATGAGCAGTGGCTAGAGTGATGACATACATGAGAACCGACGAAAATATCGTGGAAAGAAGAGCGAAGATGAGGTTGCAGTCAATGAGCTTCCATAGATTGGTTTTTGTTGCTGAAGTTTCCAGTGGACAAGGAGTGAGACCTGTGAGATTTCCGCTGAAGCCGTTTGTCAAAAAAATGCTGATATAGTTGAAGGCGCCATATCTCAAGGTAGGTTTTTTTTTTCCCCTTAAGATTTACTTCCAATGTGAAAGCTAAATGGTAAAATTTCAAGAGCTTAGTTGAAGACGCCCGATCCTTCATCGTATAACAGGACTTGGTAAGTATTTTTTTCGTACTTGATGAATTGAAGGTTTGGAGATCCCGGCCGATGTACCATTGGGATGCAACCTATTTTAATATATTGATTGTGAGCTTAAAACATTCAAGGTTAAAGCCTAAAAAAATGACACTTTATTCTTTATTTATGACGATTAGAGGGCTACAAGAAATTTTATACCTAATTGAATAAAAAATAATACAAAATATAATACATGACATTACTTATTATACAATGACATAGACAGTTTAGTTGATTGATCTCCACATGAATTTCTGCATATAATTGGGCTCTTGTCTCGGGACAAGTTTAATATGATAGTCTTCACAGGCAGGTGCATTCGGCAAATCCTCTAAGCCTGGTGAACATAGCAAATATAATTCAAGATTTAAGGGAGTTAGTTCATTAAAACATATAATTTCATTTGTGTTTTAATTTTAATTTGCATTTGAAGTACAAGTTACTTATTAATTATAATTCTAATTACTATCAATTAATTACAATTACAAAAATATAATTAGAAAATAATTTAATTATGAAACAACTTGTTTATTTAAATTTTGATTATATTTTTAATTATTTATGAGTTAATTATTAATTTTAATTAGTATTGCTAACTAATCATTGTAAATAATGTAATTAAAATTTAAGTTAATTGTCAACAAATCTAAATAATTAAACAGCTACTAATTACATTATGTTCATAATTAATTTTACTTATCCTAGTTCATAGTTAAATCAAATTAATTTATTCATATGTTCTCTAGCAATACGTGTTCATCACTGCCTTCTTATGGCCACAAGTTTGGTTGGTTTTGCTTTTCCTCTTCTCTGGCTGTTTGTTGCTATTCGACTTCGTCTTTTTCGTGTGTAAGATAGTTTTGAACAATTCACTAAAATAACTTCTTCGTCTCCTTCGACGAAGTTCCTTCCTGTCGGATCCGAAGTCACACCTCTTGAACAAGTCACTAAATAACTTCTTCATCTTCTTCAACAAAGTTCCTTCCTGTTGGATTCAAAGTCACACCTCTTCGCCGTTCTTCTGCTGTAATGGATGTGAAGAGGATGATAGAAATTTGCTCTTTGCAAAGTTAGCCGTCTCTCTTTGGCGAAATCCTCCCCAAATCCGTAAATCTGGGATTTAGGGAAAAATAATATTTAACTCGGTGTGAGATTTAGTACTAATTTTGTACTAAAACTTTATTTTAGAAAGCAATTAAAAAGCCGTTCGAAACGAAGCCTTAATTGTTCCCTATATTCAAGCAGCCCCTAACTGTGACATACAAAAATATTCATAATCTTATTTGAGCATATCTTGCTCAAATAAGACCATAACTATGTTACTTTGAAAAAGATATTTCAAGAAAATGATAATAATTCTTAATGCGGTGTGCGACTAAAGCCATGGTATTAATAATCATTTCATTGCTCAAATCCTATGTCCGAGCTCAGAACTCTGTTTTCACTAAAAATAATAGTGAAATCAAATATTTCAACAAGTTTATTTTAATACGTTACAAAAATAATTTATATGATAGATAGGCATGACCCGTAAATAGGAAGAAGATCAACGGTAAATGGGGATGATTTAGATGGACGACCGATATTGAATCCCTTGATTGTGGATCCTTCGCTAGACATTTGAAGGTCTTAATGATGTCGGAATTCTGTGATATTGAGCTCATTGGATTGGTCTCGTCGAGCTGCTCTATTTGACTATAAGCATGTCACGTTTTAAAATCGTTTGGCAAATCAAATTGTGCTTCGAACCTTCCAACTGTACTTCGGGCCCTTGGTTTGGACCTATTTGGGTTCGGATTGAGTCGAATTTGGTGTTGTTGGGTTGGTATTTTTGAGACGTTCAGTTCAACTATAAGTTTGTTGAAATCGGAGTTCGAATGATCCCAATTTTAATTTCTGAAGTTTCCAACTTGATTTTGCCTTGAGATTTGTGCATGATCCTGATAATTTTTTGATGATGTATCAATCTTAAATAAGCCCTCGAAGGTAAGTCCATTTGCGAAAAATGAAGGGTTTCCCGAGGATGAACCAAGCTCCTTTGTTCCAGACCATGTCAAAATCTTCACGACATGAAAACTTGAAAAGAAAAAAACCGTCGCTGAGGGAAGTGAGCTTGAAATTACCTTTGAGGTCCCAAAGCTTCTTGACAGCGTTAAGTAGAGATTCGTAGAAAGGTCGTTTACCCAAGGAGTACCCTACCAGCGCAAGGTTCCATTCTTCGACTGCATCGGCAATATCGACCGTCGGAAAGTCGATAATCTCTTCAGGCGTCGGCAGAGAGGAGATAGAAAAATCACCTTCGGAAGGCGGGTTGGTAAAAACCCGATCCCAAGGTAAAGGGGAAGGAGTGCCAGCGAAAGTGGAAGAAGAAGCATTAGGCAGAGGAGGAAAGGAGGATGGGTGGAGGGAGGGATCCATAGGAAAGGATCCCTCCGAGAGAGGCGGGAGGTGGAGGCGAAGAAAAGCGCGAAGCGGGAACGAAAAAACCCTAGCAGAGTATCTCTCTCTAGAAAATTAGAGAGAGAAGCACTAGTTGGAATAAAAAAAAAAAAAAAAAAAGTTCAAAAGAAAAGTTTTAGATTTAGCTTGCATTTGGTAGACCCAAGAAAAATGTGTATATTCATCTACAAATAACAGATAAAACCGAAATCCATTAATTGAAAAAATGGGAAAGGTCCCCATACATCTGACACAATAAGTTCAAAAGAAGTACAAAGTTTAGTAGAGGAAGAGATAGGGATTATACAATTTTTATCTACTTGACATGAATGACAGACTGAACTAGACACAAAAATACATAAAGATGTCTCAGATTTAGCTATACTAGATAAAATGTTGAAGTGGGGATGACCAAGGCTGGAATGCCAGAGGTTGAACGCCGTGGAAGTAGCAAGAAGTAGCAACGATGGAAGAAGCTGGAAGATTGACGGAAGGCGGCACTGAAAATGGATATAGACCTTCACGACAGGGGCTCGAATGAATCAGACGATCGGTCTTCAGGTCCTTTATAGAATAACCATTGGAATGAAATAAGATAGAACATGAGTTATCTTTGGTTAAACGGTGAATAGAGAGAAGATTGTGGGAAATTTTAGGAACATGAAAGAGAGGAGATATAGTGAGCTTACGGTGAGGGGTTGGTAAGAGTCCAAGACTGGTATTAACAATTTGAACATATTGATTGTTAGCCATCTGTATCTATTGAGATCTTGTGTATTGTTGCGGCGACAACAGCCGAGAGAGGCATCATTTATAAGATGGGAGGTAGAGCCTGACTCCAATATCTAGTCATTTGCCTGGAAGGTGCTTTCCGTGGATTCTGCAATCAATGCAGATGAAGACGGAGCAGTGTAGGAGAGGTTGGTGCGATGCCAACACTTCAGTGCAACAGGCGTTTCAGAAATTTGAGCCGACTGTAAGTCACGAACAGCTTCATTGAGGAGGTTCGTTCCTTCAATGCAAAAGAGGGAGTAGAAGTCATCTAGGTGGAGCAGTTGCAGATTGGTTCGTATGACAGTTTTGAAAGATTGATATGAGGGGGAAAGGCCATTCAAGGTGTACATGATTATATCTTCTGGATCAAGAATACAGCCCGCTGCAATTATGGTGGCAACCTTCAGCTTAATTTCAGAAAGGTACTGCGGCATTGTTTTGTTGGCCATAGATACCTTATGCAGCTCATTTTTGAGCTGAATGATGTGCGACCTGTTGGTCGATTGAAGGCGTTTGTTTAAGGTATTTCAAATATCAACACAAGAATCCAAATTGAGAATGTGTACAACATATTTGTAGAAATTGTGGACTGTAAGGCTGCAGCCAGATTTTGATCAATCAGCAACCAAGTAGAAAAATGTGGATTTATTTCAACTTCATGTAGCAATGGTGACTTGACGAGGAGGTTGACTAACATAACCATCGAGATAACCTTCGAATCCGTTCGGCCGAAAGACCTTCAACACATGGGAGCGCCAGGTTAAATGATTTTCTGCGGTAAGTTGAACATTTATGAAAATTTTTATAGTAGTCATGAGAAACTTAAGTTGTGGCGGAATGGAAGCTTCTTCGGAGGATGGGAGCACAATAGAACCTTCGGTGGTAGAGTTCTTGTGACCAATGTAAAACAATGACAAGAACGAGATAAAGGACCTGCCGTGTGGTTTAAAGCAGCTCTGATACAATGTTGGTTGAGAAGATTTCTTGACCTGCAAAGCTTAGTATATAACAGAGAAAAAGAAGTTATCTGAACATGTAAAAAATTAAATATTATTCAAAATAGTCTGTTATTCTCAAAATAATATTCCATCATAAAAATAAGAATATGCTCTGAACATGTAAAGTACCTATGTGTAAAATATAAATTCGTCATCTAATATTTTTATAAATGTAATTAAATATTATTATAAAAAAACTTTGATTTACTTATCAAAGAAATTTAATGTTATTTAGTAAATGAACTTTTGCTGAGATGTTTTAATCTTCCAAAAAGACAAAGGAAATCCTGCACCGGTGTGGAAAAGTTATTATGTCCGGACAAAAAATCGGAAATCCAGATGAATACCAAGCAATACCGAGTGCTTGGTACTGAGCACTCATGTGACGTGGCGCTCTGTTTTTAGTCTCTGGACGCGTTCGGTGTCTGGACACAATAATTACTCACCGGTGTGGGACTAACACCTTGCCCGTTTTGTTGTGAATTAGAAATATTTACCGCAACAAAATGTCAGTTCAAAATTGAACAAAATATAATCTTGCTGATGGCAAAACCAAATCATAATAATAATTAATACATTTTTTGGACATATTATATGTTTTTAAGTCTCAAAATGTGATTATCAATACCATCGAAATGTTTTATTATGTAAACAAAATATAATATAATGTTGCTGATTGTATTGATAATCATACTTTAAGCCTTAAAAATATAATGTTGATCATTGACAATTGTTTAAGTATATAACTGGCTTGAATGTTTCGGTACTTTTTATTATTATAATTAAAGCCAAACTAAATAGATTTATTTTTAGATAAATATAATATAAAATTAATTGATTCTCTACATAAGGTTCAACTCTATGAATTATAAATTTTAAAGATTGAATTTCTAGCTCTTAGAACTCCATTATCACTATAAAAATAGTCAAATCGAATATTTTAATGAGATAAACTTAACAATATAAAAAATACTTTAATTTGAGCCCAAAGTAACCTTAAACAAGCGTTCAAAAGTATACTTAAAAAATTAATTGCATTATTTGAGAGATCAATTTATCTTCGAATATTATGTGCTTACAATGAAAACAAGCATCTTGACGAGGGTGAAACATAAATCTCAAGATTATCCAATTCTGACATCATTATTATAGCACTCAAGTGTTCTATATATAAAACAATAAGAAGACTTTAAAAAATTATAAAAAAAATTGAAAGAAAATATTAAAATTTAATAAAAAAAACAATTAAAAAATATTTCATGTATTGAAGGATTATTTCCAGTATTCTTGATGTAATTTTTGTTTTCATATCCTGCACAGGTCTTTCCAATTGGTGGTATTTTGGATATGTTTTGATAATTATTTCATATATTTGAATAGAGGAAAGGGTACCTTTAATGGGATGCATGCAGAGTTAACGAATGGATAGTTCACTAAGAAGTAAGGAGAAGATGCCTATAAGGAAAATTTTCTAGACGTGATAGTGAATTGGTTGGGACAAGATTAAGATCTTTGGAAGTGAAAGGATAAGTCCTCTTTGGTGGAATCCACCGTGGGCTGAGGATTTTCCATGCTTAAGAGATCATGGTTATAGCCTTTGAGGCCTCTGTGCTTATTGTAAGTGAATTTGTGTGGTTTGTGGTAGTTCAGTAGCCTAGAATGTGTGTGATGAATGGTGATGAGTGATTTCTATTGAGATGAGTGGCGTCTGAGAGTCAAACGAATATGAGTGAATCCTCATATATGCTCCTTAGTTTGTCTTGCACGGTTGAGTCCTCACATCACTATCATGTTGGGAGAATGATAGTAACTCTGCGGAATGGTGCCAACCAATTTGTTGCATGGTAGTTCATTCTTATGACGAGTGCTCCTTTTAAGAGATGAGATCACTTAGGACGAGCACTACAGTGAGAATCTAACACATGTGAAGTAATTATATTATTTGTGTTATTAAACTCAAACAGTGTTAGTGAAAAGGTGCAAGTCATTATTTGCTTTATTTTGGTTTTTATTTAAAACTACTAAGTTGTCCTATACGTTTTTTAGTGATAAGAAAAAAGCCTTTGTTATGTTTTTCATTATTTCGCTGAGCATTTTTTCTTTAGTTTTTGTTTCTCCATTCTCTTCAAATTTCTCCAACATTGTGGTATCAGAGCTATATTTTGATTGAAGTGGGAGTCGAATTTCTGAATTGAAGCAAAGTTTTAGAAGATTTTGTGTATTCTTCTAAAAACAAGGCGTGTGTTCTCATTCAAATATTTTTGAGAAATTTTTCATGGCAACAAATACTCCTTCTCAACCTTTCATTCCCATCATCAATGGTGAGAAGTATGAGTTTTTGAGTATCAAAATGAAGGCCTTATTCAAGTCATAAGATTTATGGGATCTTGTGGTGAATGGTGTGCAAATTGGAGTAGATGAAGGGATAAATAATATTGATAACAAGAACATGGATTCAAAGGCTTTGTTTTTCATTGAACAAGCTAAGGATGATAGTACATTTTCAAGAATTTCTATGACAGAGACATCAAAAGAAGCTTGGGATATTTTGGAGAAAGAATTTCAAGATTCAATAAGAGTAAAGATAGTAAAGTTGCAATCTATGCGACGTGATTTTGAAACTATGAATATAAATGAAGGAGAAGGTGTTCAAACTTATCTCTCTCGCGTATCAACAATTGTGAACAAAATGTGATCATTTAGAGAGAAAATTTCTGATGAGAAGGTAGTCTCCAAAGTTCTAAGGAGTATTCCAACAAATTTTGAACAAATGATGGCAGCTATTGAAGAATCCAAAGATCTTATTATGTATTCTTTTGATGAGATGATGAGTTTGTTGATGTCTCATGAGGAGAGAATAAACAAAAGTGAATTGAAGACAGTTGAAAAGACATTTCAAGTGAAGGAAACTTTAACTAGTGGAAACAAAGAAGGAGATTGTGGTAGAGGAGCAGAAAGTGCTTATAGAGGAAGAGGCGGTCATGGTGCTTTTCTTGGAAGAGGAGCTTATGGAGGTAAAAAATCAAGTGGAGGTCAAAAGCAATGTTATTATTGTAAAAAGTTTGGTCATATTGAGACAAATTATTTGAACAAATAAATGAATTAAGAAGGCAAAGATAAAATGTAGTGTGATTTTTTTAAGAAGTTTGGACATTTTGAAGATAAATATTGGTCCAAACAAAAATAAGCCAATGTTGCAGAGAAGACAACAACTCAAAATAATTTGTTTATGACATATTTCCAAGGTGATTGTGATAATTTAGAAATTTGATTCCTTAATAGTTGGCGTTCTAATCACATGACTGGAATGAAGTCTCTTTTCAAAGAGATTGATATGTTAAAGGAATTAGAAGTCATATTTGGTGATAACAATGATGTTCAAGTTGAAGGCAAGTGGAGCATTATTGTTGGAACAAATGGTAGCAAGGTAAAGCTATTACATATAATGGTTTGTATGTTCCAAAACTTGCACATGATTTGTTAAGCATTGGAAAATTAATTGATAGTAGATATAAAATTGAATTTGATGAAAATGCTTCTAAAATTGAAGATAAAAAAAATAAACAACAAATTGTAAGAATTCAAATGGCTCCAAATAAAATTTGTTTCACTCAATATTTTAACAGTTCAAGAAAAAGTATTGATAGCTAAGAAGATATTTGATGCAAAATTATGTTATTTTAGATATGTTCATTTATACATGGGAGGTTTAAAATTATTGTATCAAAAGAAGATGGTTTATAGTTTGCCTAAAGTTGGCTATAGTGGAATTTGTGAAGCTTGTGTTGTGGGAAAATAAGGTAGAAAGCCTTTTACATATGAAAAATTATGGATAATAAGAAGATATTTGGAGTTAATTCATGCAGATTTGTGTGGTCCAATGAACACACTACCTCTATATTGGCAAGAATGAATTGGACATATTTTTTAAAGCATAAATCGGAAGCCTTCGAAAAATTTATGCATTTTAAAGCATTGGTGGAGAATCAAAGTGGCAAAAACATTAAAATTCTACGCATAGATAGAGGTAGAGAATTTAGATCAAATGAGTTTGACAAATTTGGTAATTAACTGCTCCTAATACACCACAATAAATGGGGTCATGGAAAGAAAGAACATAATTATTATAGAGATGGTAAGAAGTATGTTGAAGATGAGGAATTTATCAAATAAATTTTGGGCTGAAGCTGTTGCAACTATTATTTATATTTTGAATATTTCTCCAACAAAAGCTGTTGAAAATATTACACCTTATGAAGCATGTAATGGTAGAAAGTCTGTTGTTAGTCATTTGAAAGTATTTGAAATTATTGCCTATGCATCAGAGGATGGTCATAATAGAAGCAAGTTGGATAACAAATCTAGAAAATTGATATTTATTGGCTACAACATTCAGTCAAAGGCATACAAATTGTTTGATCCATAATAAGAGAAGATCATTATCAGTAGACATGTTATTTTTTATGAAGATGATATGTGGGATTGGAGTGAATATGTAATTCATGATAAAGGAAAAAAGCAAAAGTTGAATTTGAGGAGAATCATCAAATTGATATCACTAATAATCAAGAAGTTAGTGATGTTTTGTCATCTAATTCATCTCTTTCAAGTCCAAGATCAGTAAATTTAAGCATATCTGAACAGAGGCTTTATAGAAAGATGATATCTTTGCATGAGTTGTATGATTGTACATTTTCCCTTGTGGTTATAGAAACATTATATTATGAAGATGCTTGTGGAAAAGAAGAATGGGAAAATGCTATGAAAGAGGAGATTCAAGGTATTGAGAAGAATGATACTTGGAAGTTTGTTAATATTATACAAGAAAAAGATCTAATTGGTGTGAAGTGGATTTATAAAGTGAAGCACAATTCAGATGGAAGCACAAAAAATACAAAGTAAGGCTTGTTGTCAAAGGTTATGCACAAAAATATGGTATTAATTTATATAAAACTTTTTCTCTTATTGCTAGATTTGAAACTGTTAGACTATTGCTTGCATTTGCTGGACAAATGAAGTGAAATGTTTTCAGTTTGATGTTAAATTTATATTTTTGAATGGTGATTTGGAAGAAGATATATACATTAATCAACTACAATGTTTCATTATTGAAGACAAAGAGAAGAAGGTTTATAAACTAAAGAAGGCACTTTGTGGGCTTAAACAGTCACCAAGGGCATGATATTGGAGGCTTGATTCATACTTTCAAAAGAAGGAATTTTATAGGAGTGAAAGTGATCATACTTTGTATGTGTTGCCTAAAAATGATGACTTATTGTTTGTGTTTATATTGATGATATTATATATTATGGATCTTCTAATGTATTGATTGAAAAGTTCAAGGTTGATATGACAAAAGAATTTGATATGACTGATTTGGGGTTGCTACACTATTTTCTGGGTTTATAAATTATTCAAGCATATGATAGAATTTTTATATCTAAAAAAGGATATGCATTGGAGTTACTAAAGAAGTATAATATGCTAACTTGAAAGACTTTTTCAAGACCAATGTATACTAATGAAAAAAGTTAGCTCATAATGATGGTATAACTAAAGCCAATGAGAAAGTATTTAGAGGAATTGTGGGTGGTCTTATGTATTTGACATATACCAGGCCTGTTATTATGTACTATGTCAATCTTATTTCATGGTTCATGCATAATCCTTTTGTACATCATCTTGGAGTAGCTAAATGCATTCTTCGTTACATTCGGGAGATAACCAATTATGGGATTTGGTACAAATCAATTTCTAACTTTAATTTAGTTGGTTTTACTGATAGTGATTAAATAGGTTCCATAGAAGATATGAAGAGTACAAGTGGATTCATATTCAATCTAGGATCTAGAGTAATATAGTGGAGCACAAAGAAGCAAGTACTGCATTGTCATCTTCAGAAGCTGAATATATTGCAGCTTCATCAGTGGCATGTCAAGCAATTTGAATAAGAAGAATGTTAGAAGACTTTCAGCAACCTCAATTAAAGGCGACAAACATATTTGTGATAATAAATCCACAATCTCTATGACGAAGAATTCAATGTTTCATGGTAGATCAAAGCACATAGAGCTCCGACATCATTTTGTAAAGAAACTGTGGCAAAAGGAATTATTGCAAGCAAGTATTGTTCCATTGAAGATCAAGTTTTTGATGGATTCGCAAAAGCTCTCAATTTTAAAAAAATTGAGAGATTTCGATCAAATCTTGGTGTAGGAATTTTGCATTAAGGGGTTGTGTTATAAATTAATGCAAAATTAATTTATTTTTTGTGTTATTAAACTCAAACGGTGTTAGTGAAAAGGTGCAAGTGACGGTTTGCTTTATTTTGGTTTTTGTTTAAAACTAAGTTGTCATGTACATTTTTTTAGTGATAAGAAAAAAAAACCTATGTTCTGTTTTTCACTATTCCGCTGAGCATTTTTTCTTTAGTTTATGTTTCTCCATTCTCTCCAATTTTCTCCAACATGTTAGTCATTCTTATGATGAGTGCTCCTCTTAAGAGATGAGATCACTAATTAGGACAAGCACTACAGTGAGAATCTAACACATGTGAAGTCATTATATGAACATGTATGAGTATATCCATGGGGGGTGGGGGCAATACAAAATTAAGTTGGTAACTTCAAAAATGAATTCGGAGACCATATGAGCTCCGATTTCAGTAAACTTACAGTCGAACTGAACGTCTCAAAAACACAAACCTAACGACACCAAATTCAACGACTCCAAATCAAAGACCCCAAGCATATTTGGAAGGTTCAAACCATAACTTGGATTACCAAATGGTTTCCAAACATAACATGCTTATAGTTGAATCGAGCGGCTAGACAAGTCGAATCCAACGAGCCCAAGATCGCCAAATTATGATATCACTAAGACATTTAAATGCCCAATAAACAGCCCACGATCAAGAAATTTAACATCGGTCATCCATTCAAATCACTCCCAATTTAATTTCCTATTCATTTACATTTTTTTTTTCTTGATTGATATTAGCTTAATCCTATATTGATTCGATCTTAAAGAGATATTATGATTTTTTTTGTGCAATGAGATTTTTAATATTACGTATTTAGTTAATATATTAAACATGTTCTAGCAAAAATCGAGTGATTTGATGATTGAAGTCATTTTGTGAATTTAATATCACGTATTTAGTTAATATATTAAACATGTTCTAGCAGAAATCGAGTGATTTGATGATTGAAGTCATTTTGTAAATGAAAAAAATAAACTAATTCACTAACAAAGTTTTATCATTTTTAATATTGATTATATTGGTCCTAAGTCTGGATGTAAAAAATTGAAGAAAAATAATAATATAATAAAAAAAATTTTAGGCCCCCCTAGAGATATTTTCTGGCTCGGCCACTGAGTATATCGAATACAAGGTCAACTTCTAATATTTTTAATTAATTTAACTAGTAATTTTTTTAATAGCTTAATAAAAATTATTACAAAGTTATTGTTTTTTTATTACTAACTCTTGATGTTTCACGCATGGATGATTCTTTGATTACTTTAATATTTTTTGTTCTAAAATTATTATCATCAATTATTCTTTCTTGGAATTAATAATTTAAATTTTTTAATTTGCAATCAAATCATATATAGTTAAACTCATATTGTATGTAATTCCTTACATTTAAAAAAGATTTTATTTAATTAGTTTTTAATTTTTCTTTCTTCACCATTGCTTCTTGTAAATAATATAGTTAAACTCATACTATTTACTTATAAGAATTTTTTTTTTCTAATTTTAATCTTCACCCTCTTTTATCTGTATCATAAAAGGAGCTGTTTGGCAACAAGTAGGATTGTATTTTAGTAGGATTTTTTAAATCCTATAAATCTGAATTTATTAATTAAATGCTATTAAAACTAAGGCTTTGTTTGGGACGGCTTTCTTACAGCTTCTTAAAGCATCTTTTTAGTACAATAAATAAATTTTTTATACTAGAAACCTGCTTTAAGAAGCAATAAAAAAGCCGTCCCAAACGAAACCTAAATGTTAAAAACTGTTTGACAATATAATCCTGTTAAATTTTATAGGAGCCCTTGACAGTATAATTCAAGATTTAAAGCAGTTAGTTAATTAAAAAAATATAATTTCATTTGTCTTTTAATTTTAATTTGCATTTGAAGTACAAGTTACTTGTTAATTATAATTCTAATTACTATCAATTAATTACAATTACAAAAATATAATAAGAAAATAATTTAATTATGAAACAACTTACTTAATTATTTATCAGTTAATTATAAAATTTTAATTATTATTACTAACTAATCATTGTAAATAATGTAATTAAAATTTAAGTTAATTATCAATAAATCTAAATCTAAATAATTAAAAAGTTACTAATTACATTATATTCTTAATTAATTTTAATTTCCTAGCTAATAGTTAAACTAAATTAATTTATTCATATGTTCTCTAGCAATATGCATTCATCACTGCCTTCTTATGGTCGCAAGTTTGTTTGGGTTTGCTTTTTCTTTTTCTCCGGGTGTAGCAATGCATGTCCATCGGTATTTGTCTTCACATAATGGTATTTATTGTTATTGCTGAGCACAATCGATAAATACGTGATTTTATACCTGCTACATGGCACGATTTAGTGCCAGCTGAACGTAGCTCTACGTTCTTTCACCGGACCAAATAAAAGTTTGTAAGTTTGGTTGTGTATGCTTTTCTTCTTCTCTCGCATTTTGTTGCTATTCGACTTCTCCTGCTTCGTGTTTAAGGTAGTTTTGAACAAGTCACCAAATAACTTCTTCAGTCTCCTTCAACGAAGTGCCTTCCTATGGAATCCGATGTCACACCTTCTCGCCGTTCTTCTGTTCGATCTAAAGTGACGAAGATGATAGAAACGTGCTCGTTGCAAAGTTAGCCGTCTTTCTTTTGGGCTCTTTGCAAAAAGAGGATTGATGAACTTGCTGTCAGATTTAGTAGTCCCCTAAACATAAATCCTGCTCAAATCCTACATTCAGGCAGCGCTTAATTGTGTCATTTAAAAACACAATGGCCTTATTTAAGCAGGCTATGCTCAAATAAGACCACAATAGCACCGCTTTGAAAAAGATATTTCAAGAAAAATTATAAATTACCTCAATGCGGTGTGGGACTAAAACCATGGTATTAATAATCATTTCGTTGCTTAAATCCTATGTCCGAGCTCTCAGAACACTGTTATCACTAAAAATATATAGTGAAATCAAATATTTCATCGAGTTTATTTTAATACGTCACAAAAAAGTTTATATGATCAAGAAGAAATTATAATTCATATATATTGATGTGTCATCATGAAATTATCTTGATCAGGCACGAATCTCGAGGCAAAACACAATCCGGAAACTTCAAAAATTAATTTCGGGAGCATATGAACTCCGATTTCAGCGAGCTTACAGTCAAATTGAGCGTCTCGGAAATACGAACCCAACGACACCAAATTCGACCCAATCCGAGCCCAAATGAGTCCAAATCAAGGGTCCAAAGCGTTGTTGGAAGGTTCAAACAACAATTTGAGTTACCAAACGGTCTCCGATTTTGACGAGCTTATACTCGAATCGAACGGCTCAACGAGATGAATCCAACGAGCCCAAGATCATTGAATTCCGACATCGTTAAGGCCTTCAAATGACCAACGAACGGTGCATGATCAAAGGATTTGATATCGGCCGTCCATTCAAACCACTCCCAATTCGCCCTTGATCTCACGCCTATTTACGGGCTATGCCACTCCAGAAAAACTGTAAATAGAGCCCTCATTCTACACCAAGGGGACTGAAGAGAAGAGAGAGAGAAGAAGAAGAGGAGAAAGGGGAAAAGGAGATTCCTCACCTCCTCGACCACCGCCGGAGCTCTTCCTGCCGCCTGAAGACGCCGGAACTCTCCCGGATTTTCAGGAAACGCAGGAATTCTGCACAACTTCCACGTGATGCTGAAATCCCTCCCAATTAACAATAGAGTTCCCTCCTGACGCCGAAACTCCGCCCAAGTGAAGCCGGAGTTCTCCTCTGCCACCAAAGACGTCGGACTTCTACCCGACGTCGGACCTTCACTATTCGCCAAGTTTCTACCCGACGCCGGACTTCTACTGGTTATCGGACTTCGTTGGAAGATGCATTTCTTTCCATTGTTGGACTTCTACTTGACGCTGTCCTACTGATCTTCGTCGTTAGACTACAGTCCTTCTGACCTCCGTCGCCAGCCGACTACGATCCTCCTGACTTACGTCGTCCGCCGACTACAGTCTTTCCGATATCCGTCACCCGTTGAATACGGTCCTCCTGACTTATGTCTCCCGCCGACTACAATCTTTCCGACCTTCGTCGCCCGCCGACTACGGTCCTCCTGACTTATGTCACCCGCCGACTACAGTCCTCCATCGCCAGCTGACTACTGTCCTTCCGACCAAACGAACATGTCAATAATGACTCTTTGTATTAACATCATGTAATGTACTCCATAAGATGTACATCAAGGTAAGGCCTTCTCCCAAGGAAGGGCCTCATTTGTAATCGACTGCAAATACTAGTGGATTCGTTCAAACTGGGCTAGGCCCCGTGGTTTTCCCCCTTTTACAGGGGTTTTCCACGTAAAAATATTGGTGTCTCATGAATGTTAGACCCTCTCTCCTTATCTGATTGCGTGCCGGATTTTTGTACAATGCTAAGACGTAAAATATGATATTTCTCTACCGTCGCGAATACTCCTGGCCGCAACATATATATTGTCAAATATAATATGTCAATGAGATGAATCTAGTGATCCTAGAAGTGTTTAATTCGAGTTCAAATTGGCCTTAAACAATCCCTCGAAGGTATAGTTAAAAAACTAATCACATTATTTGAGAGACTAAATGATCTTCGAATATTGCATGCTTATGATGAGAACGAGCATCTCGACGAGAGATAAAACAAGCCCACTAATATCAATAAGATTTACACACATCAATTATAAGCATCAACATTGATGTTTGTTATTGTCATAAGGTTAATGCATGTTATCTTCACCAATAATAACGTAAATAAGATCATTGCCCATCATTGACTATAATATCGATGCCTATCATTGCAAATAAAATCAACTCGTGACATCACCACAAGACTGAAGCAATCTATCCACACAAACATGTGCGCACTCTGAGGACAATAAGATTGTTAGATGTTAAAAAAAAAAGATCGTCATTGATGTCATTCTTCGCTAATAAAGTCAATGCAAGTTATTGATGCATGATATCACTTCAAGAATGATGAACTCTATTGACATCCGTCATTGCAACAAGGTTAAAGCGCACTCTTTGCACCAACATCAATGGCTGCCAATGCAAACAAAGTCATCCCTTGCATAAAATATGATGAACATCTATGTTGTTGACAAAGGCAACTAGGCAAGGGATAACTTTATTTGCATTGGCAGCCATCGATGTTGGTGCAAAGAGTGTGCTTTAACCTTGTTGGCAATGACGGATGTCAATAGAGGGATGACTTTGTTTGCATTGGCAACCATCAATATTGGTGCAAAGAGTGCGCTTTAACCTTGTTGGCAATGACGGATGTCAATAGAGTTCATCATCCTTGTGGTGATAGCATGCATCAATGTGCATTGATTTTCTTAGCGAATAAGGATATCGACATTGATTGAAATGATAGGCATCAATCTTTTCTTTTTTTAATTTTTTTAATGGCTAATAACCTTGCTATCCTCATAGTGTGCAAATATTTGCGTGGGTAGATTATTTCAATCTTATAGAAATGTCTCGAGTTGATCTTGTTGGCGATGATGGGCACCAACATTATAGGCAATGATGGGCAATTATCTTTGTTGTGAGTTAGAATATATGCGGCGGTAGAGTTATAATCATACATCTTAGCGTTGCACGGATATCCAGCTCACACACATAGAACACAAGATTTTTTACAGGAAAAACCTTGAAAAGAGGAAAAATCTCGGGGTCTAGCCCAGTTGAAAATGATTCAACTAGAATTCAAGTAGATTATAGTGGGCCGACTCGTCCCTCAGAGAGTTCATATTACAAATGCCAACCGTATGGTTGAAATCTAGTGACAAATGGGGATGAAAGTCCAACGTCACTTGGTGGACTTGCAGAAGTCCAGCGTTACTTGAAAATTCGGGCGTCAGTTGGTAGTTTGGCGGTGGTTTGGAAGAACTTTATTTCGGGCGGTGGTTCGATAGAAACTCTAGCATCGTACGGTGGTCCAACATATATCTGGGCTTCAGGTGGTGGTTCGGCGGGACTCCGGGCATCAAGTGGTGGTACGGCGAAACTCCTGATGTTAGGAGGTTGTCCAGCAGAACTCTAGGCATCAAATAGTGGTCCGACGGAACTTCAGGCGTCAAGTGATGATCCAACAGAACTCCGGGCATCAGGGGGTGGTCCGGCGGAACACCGGGCATTAGGTGATCATTCGACGAAACTCAGGGCGTCATGTGGTGGTACAACAAAACACAGGGTGTTAGGTGGTGGTCCAGCGGAACTCAGGGAGTCAGGTGGTGATCCGCTGGAACTCTAAGCTTCAAGTGATGATCCGACGGAACTCAGGGCATTACGTAGTGGTCTGGTGAAACTCAGGACGTCAAGTGGTGGTCCGGTGGAGCTCAGGGTGTCAGGTGGTTGTCCGGTGGAACTCCGGCGGTGGTCGAGGAGGCAAGAGCGATCTCCGAACTCTCTCTTTTTTCCTTAGGCTTAGGGGTCCCTTTTCAAGTGGAAAGAGAGGTCTATTTATATATTTCCTAGAGTGGCATGGCTCGTAAATAGGAGGAGGATCAAGAGTAAATGTTGAATGGTTTGGATGGATGACCGATGTTGAATCCCATGATTGTGGACCATTCGGTAGACATTTGAAGGTCTTAATGATGTTAGAATTTCATGAACTTAGGCTCAATTGATTTATCTCATCGAGTCGCTCAATCCAACTATAAGCATGTCACGTTTAGAAACCGTTTGGTAATCCAAATTGTGGTTCAAACCTTCCAACAGAACTTTATGCCCTTAATTTGGATTCATTTGGGCTCGGATTGAGTCGAATTTGGTGTTGTTGGGTTTGTATTTTTTAGACGTTCAGTTAGACTATAAGTTTGCTGAAATCGGAGTTCGGATGGTCCGAATTTTAATTTTGCAAGTTTCCAACCTGATTTTTCTCAAGATTCATGCCCGATCAAGATAATTTTTTGAGGATGTATAAATCTTATTTACATTATTATTATCGTAAATAACATGCATTAGCATTATGACAACAACATACATCAATAATGATGTTCATAATGTGTGTAAATCTTATTGACGTTAGAGGGTGTCGTCCTAAAAATCCCATGCTTATTAAGCATCACTACAAAAAATTTTCTGAATACAGATTGTGTTTTTGGCGTTCATTTGACCGCTAGACTACCGGCGATTTGACCTTCGTTATTAACCGACAGTCATACCGCCGATACTAAACATTAAACAGCCAGAAATTTCGGTGGTCAACTGATCGCTGGAAATATGGCCCGTACTTTCTGTAAAGACCATTTTTGCTCCAGGATCATCCGGGACGAAGTTGGATCATCCCGGGACGATCAGTACAGGTTGTGCTGGAAATTTGGATCATAAGCAGTTCGTCTGGATGAAATTTGGATCGTTTAGACCAAAATTCTCCAGAGGACAAGTCGTCAGGGACGTCAATTAATCTCGTCCGGATGAAATTCGTCCAGAGCCAGATCGTCCCGGGATGAAGTTGCGATCGTCCGGGACGATCAGTCTGGATATATATAGAAATGAGATATTTTGAAGAGAGAGAAAAGCCAAGGAGAGAGAAAAACGAAGGAAAAAGAAGGAAAAGTGATTTTTGGGCTACTCCGGTCCATTTTCACCCGTTGTTGTAGTTAAAGAAGTTGACCGACTCGAGATAAGACATATTCCTCCTTTCTCAATTTTCAGAAACGAGGATTTTGACGAGTTTTCTGTTCCGAAAATTATTTCCGTTAGCGAATTTCGTGTGTTATTTTCTACTGCTTCAAGTTTTACCGCGTAAATTTTGGTTTGTCTTTAAGATGTTAATTGTGAACGTTTTGAGTATTTTCTGGAAGATTTTTATCGGATATTTTGGATTCTGTGGTATTTTAAGCGAACTGTAAATTATCAGGATGTTGAAAAATGTTTTGTCAGTACAATGAAAGTCTTACAATGTTGTTGTGAATGTTCTGTAGTAATTTGGTAAATTTCTAAATCTGTGAATTTTGTGTAAATTTCGTGAATGTTCTGTGGTAATTTGGTAAATTTCTAAATTTGTGAATTTTGTGTAAATTCCGTATACTGTCGTTATGCCGCTAAATTTTCGTACGATTTCTGAAATTTCTGAAACAAGATGATTTGAATATTTGATGTGTACGTGCTATAAAAAAGGAAGTTATAAGGGGCCAGAATCCGTTGAGATTCTGTAAGTGTCAGGGAATGGAGCTATAAGAGGCTAGAATCCGTAGAGATTCTGTAAGTGTCGGGGAATGGAGACATAAGAGGCCAGAATCCGTTGAGATTATGTAAGGGTCTGGGGAATCTAAAATCTGATATGTGATATGTCTGGAACATGATGTTTGATATCCGAGATCTGTTATGTGATTTATTCGATCTGTTCTATGAATCATCTTATATATGTCGATTCTGGTTATTCCGTACGATTCTGTCTGTTCTGTGATTTGAAAGCTTTATGATATCTGTTCTGAACTCTGACTTGGCATGACTTCAGTTTTCGGTATGGGTTGTTGATTTATGATTGAATAAGCAACTCTTCTGTGATTTTCGTACGACTATTTCTGATGTGAGTTTCTGATGATTTTGATTGGTGATTGATGTCTTGCTGAGCTGTTAGCTCATCCTTATTTTCTACGTGATTTTTAAGTTTTAGGAAAGGGAAGGAAGTCTTGGATTAGCTTTCCAGAGTCTGATCTGTGATTAGGTATTTTGTACTTCTAATTTTGTACGGTCATGACTTATCTGTTCTGTTCTGTTCTTTCTATCTGTAAGCCATGCACTGTATCTGTATATGATTATTTTGGTGAAAGAAAAGATAGATGTACTGCGGTATATTTGGATGATGATAGTAGCTATGTATTTTTCTGTCTGTATTATAATTGGAAGAAAGTTTTGAAGCAAATTCCAAAGCCAGATCCTGGATTTGTAAGCTGTGTCGCGGCCCGATGCGAGCGGGATCCGTCCCGGTCGGGTTGGGTCGTGACAAGCTTTAGTGGTATCAGAGCAATAGTTTTGGAATTTCGATTGTAAGACAGAGCTATAGGAAGTGATCTATGAGTCTGTCTGGGGTAGGTCTGGTTTGTTTGGATTTTTATTCTGTTGTTTTGTGCTTAGTTTTCTGTGTGATCATGGATCTGCCAAACCCTGATATGACAGATGGACAGAGTGCTAGTCAGGCAGCTCTAGTTGGTAGTACAGCCCCAGTGGTTGGTTCTGATACACTTTCGCAGTTTGCTACATTGATTGCTCAGATGATGAGCGAGACTCAGAGTAGAGCCTCTACTGTTCGATCTGAAGATATAGATAAACATCTGCAGTTGTTTCTGAGACTGAAACCTCCGAAGTTTGAGGGCACTGTTGAGCCCAGAGCAGCTGAAGAATGGTTAAGGAGGTTAGAGAAGACTTTTAACGGTATGCAGTATCCATCGTACAGGAAGGTACCTTTGGCTGTTTTTTTGTTGGATGGGAAAGCAGAGCACTGGTGGATGAGCCAGAAGGAGGCGAAATTCCAAGGGAAGCTAAATTCTTTGATTACTTGGGAAGAATTTTCTTAGGAATTTCGATCGTGGTTTGTACCTCCTTCTGCACGATAGCAGATGCAGGAGACTTTTCTGAGACTTGTTCAGGGGAGCAGGACTGTGATGCAGTGTGAGGCAGAGTTTACTGCTTTAGCCCATTATTCTCCACAGTTGGTAAGTACTTCTGCTGAGAGGTGCTACAGATTTCTGAGGGGACTACGAGATAGTCTGAGGCAGCCCCTAGTGTCATTTCATATTTCTGATCTCTCTGAGCTTGTGGAGAGAGCTCGTCTGATAGAGAATAATTTGATGGCTACTCAGCAGCGGTGGACTGCGAGTAGGAAGAGATTTGGGGGTGATACTTTTAGTAGTGGTTCCTCTGGCAAGAGGAGATTTATTTTTGGAGACTCCAGGAGGAGTGGACAGTCGGGATCCATTACAGTTTCTGGTACTACCACTATCGGTACGACTAGTTCGGGATCAGTTAGTGGGACACCTGTGTGTCAAACTTGTGGACGACGACATTTTGGCCAGTGCTTCAGGACGACTGGTCAGTGCTTTAAATGTGGTCAGCTAGGACATCGGATTGCAGAGTGTCCACAGGCTGGATTTTATAGACGATCTGAGACCTGTTGGTTCAGTAGGAAGACTGAGGACTGTTCCTCCACGTACTGTGACCGAAGGATCCTCTGGTGGTAGAGGTGGTGGATCTAGTTCTGTGGCACGGAGACCACCTACTGGTAGTCAGCGGGAGTCTAGTGGTTTAGTAGCTCCAGCTCTAGTTCAGCCACGTGTGTATAGTTTGAGTCAGCAG
>NW_021318815.1:314048-326446 GCF_001605985.2 Dendrobium catenatum | reverse complement strand
CAGACTGACGGACAGTCTGAAAGGACTACTCAGGTACTGGAAGATCTGCTGAGGCTATGTGTTTTAGATTTTGGAGGAAGCTGGGAAGATCATATTCCTCTTATAGAGTTTGCTTATAATAACAGTTTTCAGTCCAGCATTGGTATGTCACCTTATGAAGCTTTGTATGGACGAAAGTGTAGAACTCCTTTGACTCTGACAGAGGTAGGAGATAGACAAGAAATGGGTGCTACATTTGTGGATGAAACTGTTATGAAAATCAACTTGATTAAAGAAAGATTGAAAGCTGTACAAGATAGACAACAGAAGTATTACAATCAGAAGCACAGATTTGTGGAATTTCAAGTTGGTGACTTTGTGTATATCAAAGTCAGTCCGATGAAAGGAGTCAGCAGATTTGGAAAAGTGAGTAAGCTCAGTCGGTATGTTGGACCTTTTGAAATCCTTGAAAGGATTGGTAAATCTGCTTATAGATTACTGTTATCTGATCAGATGTCTGATGTGCATAATGTTTTTCACGTATCCTCTTTGAGAAAGTGGATATTTGATTCTGATAAGAAGTTTTCTGCTAATGAGGTTGAGATTCAGGAGAATCTGCAGTACAAAGAAGAACCTGAGTTGATTTTTGCTTACGATGTTCGTAAGTTAAGAAGTAAACAGATTCCTATGGCTAAAGTTCAGTGGAAGCACCGAACAGGACGAGAAACAACTTGGGAGAAGGAGTCGGACATGAGGTAGTTGTATCCGTATCTGTTTTGACTGAATTTTGGATTGGCAATGTCGAGGACGACATTTTTCTGAAGTTGGGGAGATTGTAAAGACCATTTTTTCTCCATGATCGTCCGAGATGAAGTTGGATCGTCCCAGGATGATCAGTACAGGTTGTGCTGGAAATTTGGATCCTAAGCAGTTCGTCTGGACGAAATTTGGATCGTCTGGACGAAAATTCTCCAGAGGACAAGTCGTCAGGGACGTTAATTAATCTCATCTAGATGAAATTCGTCCAGAGCCAGATCGTCCCGGGATGAAGTTGCGATCGTCCGGGACGATCAGTCTGGATATATATAGAAATGAGATATTTTGAAGAGAGAGAAAAGCCATGAGAGAGAAAAACGAAGGAAAAGTGATTTTTGAGCGACTCCGGTCCGTTTTCGTCCGTTGTTGTAGTTAAAGAAGTTGACCGACTCGAGGTAAGGCACATTCCGCCTTTCTCAATTTTCAGAAACGAGGATTTTGACGAGTTTTCTGTTCCGAAAATTATTTTCGTTAGCGAATTTCGTGTGTTATTTTCTACTGCTTCAAGTTTTACCTCGTAACTTTTGGTATGTCTTTAAGATGTTAATTGTGAACGTTTTGAGTATTTTCTGGAATATTTTTACCGGATATTTTGGATTCTGCGGTATTTTAAGCGAACTGTAAATTATCAGGATGTTGAAAAATATTTTGTTAGTACAATGAAAATCTTACAATGTTGTATTGAATGTTCTGTGGTAATTTGGTAAATTTCTGAATCTGTGAATTTTGTGTAAATTCCGTATACTGCCGTTATGCCGCTGAATTTTCGTACGATTTCTAAAATTTCTGAAACAAGATGATTTGAATATTTGATGTGTATGTGCTATGAAAAAGGAAGTTATAAGGGGCCAGAATCCGTTTAGATTCTGTAAGGGTCTAGGGAATATGAAATCTGATATGTGATATGTCTGGAACATGATGTTTGATATCCGAGATCTGTTATGTGATTTATTCGATCTGTTCTATGAATCATCTTATATATGTATGATTCTGGTTATTCCGTACGATTATGTCTGTTCTGTGATTTGAAAGCTTTATGATATCTGTTCTGAACTCTGACTTGGCATGACTTCAGTTTTCGGTATGGGTTGTTGATTTATGATTGAATAAGCAACTCTTCTGTGATTTTCGTACGGCTATTTCTGATGTGAGTTTTTGATGATTTTGATTGGTGATTGATGTCATGCTGAGCTGTTAGCTCATCCTTGTTTTTTACGTGGTTTTCAGGTTCTGGGAAAGGGAAGGAAGTCTTGGATTAGCTTTCCAGAGTCTGATCTGTGATTAAGTATTTTGTACTTCTGATTTTGTACAGTCATGGCTTATATGTTCTGTTCTGTTCTTTCTATCTGTAAACCATGCACTGTATCTGTATATGATTATTTTGGTGAAAGAAAAGATAGATGTACTGCGCTATATTTGGATGTTGATAGTAGCTCTGTGTTTTTCTGTTTGTGTTATATTTGGAAGAAAGTTTTGAAGCAAATTCCAAAACCAGATCCTGGATTTGTAAGCTGTGTCGCGGCCCGATGCGAGCGGGATCCGTCCCGGTCGGGTTGGGTTGTGACACTTTCTTTAGGTGGCCTTTTTTACCAACGGTTTAGCCATTGTTTTTAAGTGAATTTTTTTCGTCAGATAAAATGGTCAGAAAATCATCGGAAAAAGCCCTAAAATTAGATGCCCCAACCATTCTTCCAGAAAATCGTCGGAAAAAGCCCTAAAATTAGATGCTCCAACCCTTCTTCCTCATTTCTTTCATCCAGACGCACGTGCCCTCACCCTCGCCCTCGCCGAAGTGTATTTGCTCATCAAAAGAACTCTGGCCACCGAACGCCACCCGCGCCTTGCCCCTGACGTCCTAACTCTGGTCGTCGAACACCCCTGAAGGTGATCTTCTCCATGCATCTCCTTAATTTTTGCTTTAGTAATGGATGTTCTCAACGGACATTTGCAAGAGGATGAACCTTGATTATATATATATATGTTGATTAGATATATATATTCTTCTTGTTGATTAGACTAGAGAGGGAGTTGCAAGAGGATGTAACCGCGGCTTTGGGTTCATCAAATTCCACTGTTTTAGCTGCCGAAAAATTGCCAGATAATCTTACTCCCAAAAAATGGGCATATGTTTTTAATTCCTACGCGGTTTATTCTGGCGGTTTATAAACAGTCGGAAATTTTTCAAACCGCCAGAAAACATATCAATATGATCGGAAACTACTGTTTGTAATGAACGATTTTTCTGTAGTAGATTTACCAATGCCTACATGTGCCAAACTTGAAGTATGCATTCTGCATTAATAAAAACAAAAAGCAACAAATTACAACTATGTGTGGTACATGTGCCATTCATCCATACATGAATATCACTACTATCGAACTCATAGTTTTTTGTTAACGGTTTATGAGGGATCCTAAAGCGATCTTCGATCTCTTTCTAATAAGGGAGACCTCTACTTTCTCTTTAGCTCCTATCGAGTGTATGTTAATTTTTGCAATTGCAAGTGACGACCTTGATGGTATTGAGAAGCATCGACCATTGACGTTGGTCTCAACAATGTGTGTCAACATTGATGGAAATGCAAAAATGTAGGGGTCTTCAAATATATGAGCTATCTCCAATGTTTGATCCCCTTCATATGTCGAATGAGGGTCTATTATTACTGCCATTAGAATTTGATAGTCTTGATATTGTTGGATCTCTCATCGAGATGCTCATTTTCATCATAAGTATGTAATATTTGGAGATCATTTGGTCTCTTAAATAATGAGATTAATTTGTAATATACTTTCGAGGGCTTGTTTAAGGTCATTTTGGACTCGAGTTAAAGCGCTTTTAGTGTCGGTAGGCTCATCTCATTGAAATATTTTTTTAGACTATAACAGAGTTCAGAGAGCTCAAAATTCAATTTTAAAATTTACAATTCATATATTTAAATCAAATTTGTGCTTGATCAAATAAACTTTTTTGTGGCGTATTAAAATAAACTCATTGAAATATTTGATTTGGCTATATATTTTTAGTGATAACAGAGTTCTGAAGTCAAGATAAAATAATAATAATAAATAAATAAATAACATAGTTCTGAGGTCTCATAATTCAATATTTAAAATTTACAATTCATATATATGATTAAAAAAAAAAGTGCTAAACAAATATTAGAGTAATCTCATAATCTCAAAATGTGCCAATATGTTTTATTTTGATTTGGTTCGGCATCAGCAACATTATATTTTGTTTTATACTGAACCTACATTTCGTTTAATTTAGTTTAACTAGGTTAATTAAAATTTATTAAAAATATAAGGCAATTAATAAATAAATAATTTTTTAGATTTATTGATAATTAACTTAAATTTTAATTGTATTATATATAATAGTTAGTTAGTATTAATAATTAGCAATTAACTCATAACTAATTAAAAATATAATCAAAATTAAAATAAATAAGTTATTTTCAAATTATATTTTTGTAATTGTAATTTATTGATAGTAATTAAAATTATAATTAATAAGTAATTTGCACTTAAAAGTTAAATTATAAATAAAAAAAAACACAAATTAATTTTAATTTTTAATAAATTAATCGCCTTAAATCCTAGATTATATTCTCAAATAGTTTTACAGGATATAACAAGATTAAATATTTATCTTATTAAACAATTTTTGGAATTTAACTTTAACTGAATTTAATAAATCTGAATTTACAAAATTTACTATATCATACGTGTTGCCAAACAGCTCCTTATAATGGTACAAACAAAAGAGGGCGAAGATTAAAATTAGAATCAAAAGAATATATGCTTATATGTTAATATTATTTACAAGAAGCAATAGTCAAGAAAGAAAAATAAAACTAAATAAATTCTTTTTTAAATGTAAGAAATTACATACAATATGAGTTTAATTATATGTGATTAGATTGTAAATTAAAAAAATTAAAATATTAATTTGAAGAAAGAATAATGATGATAATAATTTTAGAAAAATTACTAAAAGAATTAAAGAACCATCCATGCGTGAAACATCAAAGTTAGTAATAAATTACAATAAATTTGTAATACTTTTTTATTAAACTATTAAAAAAATTGCTATTTAAAATGGATTAAAAATATTACAAGTTGAACTTGTATTCGACATACTCACACATATTCATTTAAGTACTTCACAGTTGTCAAATTCTCACTGAAGTACTCGTCTTGAGTGATCTCATTTCTTAAGAGAGGCACTCGTCATAAGAATGAGCTACCAGCCAACAAATTGGTTGGCATCATTCTACGAAGTTACTATCATTCTCCCAACATGATAGTAACTTGAAGACACGGCCGTGCAGGGCAAGCTAAGAAGTAGATTTGAGGATTCACCCTATTCATTTGACTCTCATACACCACTCATCTCAATAGAAATCACTCATCAACATTCATCACACATATTTGAGGCTATTCAGCCATTGTAAACCACACAAATTCACTTGTAGGAAGCACATAGACCTCGAAAGTTATAGCCACAATCTCTTAAGCATGGAAAATCCTCGGCCCACGATAGATTCCACCAAAGAGGACTTATCCTTTAACTTCTAAAGGTCTTAATCTTGTCCCAACGAACTCACCATTACGCTAGTGGATTCGCCTTCACAAACTCGTCATATACACCAGGTTTAGAGGACTTGCCCAATACACTCGCCTATGATGACTAATGCTCCAAGACGAGAGACCTATTATATGCAAAGATCAACGTGGAGGTCAATCAACTAAACTATCTATGGCATTATATAATAAGTCATGTCATATATTATATTTTGTATTATTTTTTATTCAATTAGGTAAGCTTTTTTTGTAGCCCTCTAATAGCTATATATAAAAGATAAATGGCATTTCTTGGGACTTTAACGTTGAATTTTTTTACTCTTTGGAGCTTTCTGATATTTAAGATTTTCATATCTTCTTAATTTTAGCTTTCTTTAAATTCCACACTACGCTCTCCTAGGACAAATAGAGCTCTTACTCTCAATACTCCTCTTATCCCCCAAATTTTACTCAATCCCACAAATAAATTCAAATCCAACAAAGCCATGTCAGCATTAAAACATAAATAGAAGTAAAAGTTCTTAATTTATGTGTTATTTGAGATACCTTTTATTTTTATTTTTTATATTTGTTTGGTTTATATTTTTTCAGCTATTTTTTAAAACAAATCATATAGTAAATAAAAAAACAAAAAAAAAATATTTATTTATAATATCAAATATATTTTAATTTTATTTTTTTTAAATGGAAAAAAAAAACAAAGATGTATCTCAAATAGCTTGTTAGTTTTTAATTTTCTTTTCTCTTAATATTTGATAAGCTATCAAATGATAAGGAAGCCACCGAAATCTGATTTGCCAGCCACACTACCACTTCCCAACTAAGAGCAGAAGATTCCTTATCAATCTTTATCTGAGCAGTTCACCTCGAACCATTTGAATGATCTCAATCACTAGTCTAATGCTCATTATGTATTACATCTTATATAAACTATTATTATAAATCAACTTTCGGCTGTAGCTATTTTACCTATCTACTTTCCTTCTTCTCTTCTCTACTTCGTTCTCTTCATGGTATCCGAGCAGCTCTAGGTTTAATAGCTACTTCATCTACATCTTCATGGGTGACTTCAACTCTTCAAGCATTGCAAATTAACATCTCATTAACCGAGCCGTCCAATTTTAATAGTGTTAGATAGATGTAGTTTTTATGTATTGGTTTGGTTTTAGATTAGGCTGATCTGCATAGACACCACACCAAGTGTAAATGCCTATAATAAGTATTGTAGGCTGATATAAAGGGACCCCTTGTAAGCTCCAAGATTATTGAATAAAGGAATTCCTTTCATCCCTCCCTCCCCTCCTCTCTTGCATGCAAGAATTCCTCCAAGAATTCATAACAAGTGGTATCAGAGCCTCGTTGAGGCGATCTCAAGGTGAAGGAATATTCTAAACCAAGAAAGAAAGAAAATGAAGCCTGGAGACTGAGCATGATGTCTGCTATCGCGATTCTGTCAGAGGAGTGAATGCTGGCAGATCACACCGGGCACGCTTGGCGAGTGGGCAAGAACGCGGAGGGGTGCGTGCACGGATGCTGACTTACACAATGCAGGGTCGTTGAGTGTGGGGTGCGGTTAGGAGTTGTGCTAGATGCGAGCACCAGGAAGCTAGGTCGTAGGTTTGGGTCGCATGGGTCACATGCATGGTTTCGCGCGAGATAAAGGAGTAGGAGCAAAAAGTCCATTTGGAGCAGCCTGGAGCAGAGTGTGTGTTACTCGCATAGGAGTGGAGCTGAGGCCATAACTCTACGGTCATCATAGGTGAGGAATTATGGTCATAGGCTGTATGGCGAGAGAAGGCTTGTGAGTGGAGGATCCGTGATCAGAAGGATCACAAATGACAGTGTGATTATGTATCTTCTTGTCGGATGTGGGCTTAAAAATTAGTGCCTTTCCATTTTTTCTTCAGGTCATCAAAGAGAGTTTTAACGCTTAAGTTACGAGGCAATTTTTCAAAAGGCAGAATGGGTTTTGAATAAGACATTACCCAAAGATTTCGCCATCATTTTTTGAGGATTTTATGATATGAGTTCAGGTTTCCTATAGGCATGTGCTCCTTTAGTTAATTACCCCTCTCGATAATGAGAGAACTTTCTATTATGGCTAGTCGTTAAATAGATATGTAGTATTCGACACATATCTCATCAAATTTGCCACCTCGCACTTAAAGCAATTGGTGGGGGGAGTGATGATAGACTCGATCAAGATCTCATTGTTCCATCATCTCGAGTCATCATGGTCCCTAGTTTACTTATTCAAAGGAGTTAGTCGATCTAACCTGACACAAAGATCATTATTGATAGCCATGGTTTACTTCATCCAAAGGTACCTTGTTGACCTAAGGTGAATATTTATTTAATGAGATAAATTTGAATCCACCTTAGCTAACAAAGGGCTTTGTGTCCTATCGATCAAATCTTATTGATTTATTACTCGATGATTTAACATCATTAGAGAACATACATGCTCTTACAATGATCGTAATTTAATGGTTCCATTTTACGACAAAATCGTTCGGTCAGTGGATCCCAGACACAACCTTTTACATGTGGTGTCATTTGGCGATGAAATCACTGGTTAGAGGATATGTGCGACGTCCTTATTGGCAAGAAATGGATTGAGAATGAATCCTAATATTCTTGACCAAACATTTGAACTTTTTTCCCTTACCCTAAGGGGATATTTATAGGATGAAAGAGGGGATATTTTGTCAATAATTGCTATATGAAGTTAACCAAATGGTCACCCTTACTTGCTAATAGCGTTGAATCACTAGTTATAACCATTTGGATCTCATTCCCTAACTTAAGACCTCACCTATTCTCTCATCGTATCATATATGCCCTTGGTTCATTATTTGGGCATCCTTTAAAGGTTGACAATGCCACCTCCATTGGATCTCGACCATCTGTTGCAGGGATTTTGGTAGAGCTTGACATTACAAAAAAAATATCCGGACAAAGTTTGGATCGGACCTGAAAAGTATGGGTATATTTAGCTTGTTGATATGGAGGGATTTCCTCCTTTTTATGCTAGTTGTAATTGTATTGGGCATGCTAGGGGGATTGCAATAAGTCATATGTTCCTATTTCTAAGCAATTTACGATTGTTGGAAAGGCTTCTGGTTCTGCTCCGGAGGATATTGGTATTGCGAAGGATTTGAATACTTCTGATGCTTTAATTTCTATGAATGTTAATGTTTTCCCTGATAAGAATTGTGCTGTTTCCTTGGAAAATTTGGATATGTTCGATTCTCTAATGCCTAATTTGCCTATTATGGCTATGGTGGTTAGTGAAAATGCTGGTGGGATCACTGTGGAGGGCGTTGTTCCGTCCAATATTAACTTGCCTTTGGCTTTGTCGTATAACAATGGAGAGGGTGTCAATTTGGTTTTAGATCGATCTACTCCGACCCCTAATTCTAATGATGGCGGTGGTGAGAATGTTGTTGTGGTTTGTGAATTTATTCCCTTAAGGTCTGACATTGTTTGTCCTTTAGGTACTTTGGATTCGCCGGTTGAGGTTGGGGTTCTTTGTAATGATTTGACTCTTAATGATGTTGCGGTGGAGGTCGTGCCTCTGCTTGATGGGCCTGACGGTTCCCCGCATGAATGTACTGTGTCTCATGGTGTTGTAGATGTTGACCCTTCTTCAAATAACTTTTATGTGGCTTAAGATATTTTTGGTAATAAGTTGATGAATGTGGGTAATAATGAACTTTGTGATGTGAATATGGGGGTGGTGAACATTGATTATAGTGAGTTGGATCCTTATGTTGCTTCTCCTGTGACCCCAGATGATCTGGTTGTGTCAGTTTCCTCTATGGGATTGGGAGTGAATGAGCAACTTGTTGATGTTCAAGTTACTTTACTTTTTGCTAATGTTTTGTATGCCCATGTGGGCGTCAGATCGGGAGAAAATGTCCAGGCGCAAATTAAATTGATTGGCTTAAAGGCTCTTCATCTTCTCTTTCTGATGTTGATGAAGAGGATGGTGATATGCGATATACTATCATTATGGTGGGTAAATGAAGAAAGAGGAAATTTAAAAAATAACTTTTTGTGGTTGGTTGCTGCTTTGGAGCGTTGAGGTTGCTGCTGTGGTGCCACTTTTTGGATCTCTGGACTTCAGATTTAGATGTCACTTTTGCTCTGGTAATGATGGTGTCTGCTGGATTGTTTCTTTCCTCTTCTTGGAGTTGTTTTCGGGCATCTTTGGTTCCACTTGGTGGAGATTGTTCGTTGGGATGCCGCTCGTTGGATGGTTTGGCCATTCATTTGGGTGATATTATGGTTGTTGGTGTTGATGCATTTGCGGTTTCCTTTTTTTCTAATTTTTATCTTTAGCCTCTTTTTTTTCATGTATTAGATAGGATCTAAAGCTCTTAGGTTTTATTTCAAATATTATTATTTTGAAAAGGAAGTTTTACCTCCAATTTGTTTAAAAATTTTTAAACTTCTTCAGAAGTTTTTTTGAAAATTTTTAGGCCCTCTAAAGGAATTTTCGGAGTTGCTTTAAAAAAGATTTAAAAAAAATAAAATAAAATTTCAAAAAAAAAAAAAAAAGTGGCAGGGCCCGCACTTAAAAATAAATAAATAAAAATTAGAACTCAGCTACCGGTTATAGCTTATAACCGGCTAACATAGTGCCGCGCGCCTTCACATCTTGGCAGCGGCTAATAAAACTATATATTCTATTTGTTTATTCATAATGATGTATGATTGATTCAGCCTTGTAATCTATTAAACTTCTTGTCAGCTTCATTAATTTCAGCTAATTAAGCATTATTTCATATATCATATATAAAGCATTAATCAATTCCTTGTTTCTGTGGAAATTGGCTAAGGAGCTTGAGGATAAGAATGAGAGTTGGTTTGACGTAAAAGTCTGATAATGCCCACTGCAATATATGTGGAATTATTATAAGTGGACATAGAAAATGTGATCAGCACAAAATATATACTAAGTCATTACAAAATATTACATTAAAGTTTATATTTGAAATATCATTGAAATTTTACTTAATCAAATATGACTCTAAATGCATAGTTAAATTTTGTTTTTAAGAATTAATTTAGGTTCAATCAAATTTTGATTTAAACAAATTTATAGTCAAATTAAACGTCTCATTGAAAAGATTCCAAATACACAAGTTGGCCGGTTCGGCCGCCAACTTATGTTCGAGTCCGATTTTCGACCCAGACAATTCAAATCTAACATTTTTGTTGTCATTGGAATTGTTTTTCAACATTCCGGACTCCATTTTTGTACTTTAAAAACCAATTGGGGCCTTTACACCTAACATCGGATTATTCTGGATTTTCAAGTCACAGAAAAAATTTTCCAAAAGTTGTAAACAGTATTTTGGGACTTTTGAAGTTTCGACGTTCAAAAATAGAGGGGCAACTGATATATCATAAAAAAACTATGTTGATCGAGCACGAATCATGAGGGAAAATCAAGTTGGAACTTTAAAAATTAAATCAAAAATCATCTGAACTTCGATTTCAGCAAACTTATAATCGAACTGAACGTCACAAAAATACAAACCTAACGACACCAAATTCGACTCAATCCGAACCAAAATGAGTCCAAATCAAAGTCCCAAAGCGCATTTGGAAGGTTAAATCCATAATTTGGATTAAAAACAGTTTCAAATGTGACATGCTTCTAATCAAATAGACCGACTCGACGAGACGAATCCAACGAGCCTAAGATCGCAAAATTATGAGATCGTTAAGACATTCAAATGCCCAGTAAACGGTCCACGAGCGGCTAATAAAACTATATATTCTATTTGTTTATTCATAATGATATTTGTTTATTCATAATGATGTAAAATTGATTCAGCCTTGTAATTTATTAAACTTCTTGTCAGCTTCATTAATTTCAGCTAATTAAGCATTATTTCGTATATCATATATAAAGCATTAATCAATTCCTTGTTTCTGTGGAAATTGGCTAAGGAGCTTGAGGATAAGAATGAGAGTTGGTTTGACGTAAAAGTCTGATAATGCCCACTGCAATATATGTGGAATTATTATGAGTGGACATAGAAAATGTGATCAGCACAAAATATATACCAAGTCATTACAAAATATTACACTAAAATTGATATTTGATATATCATTGAAATTTTACTTAATCAAATATGAATCAAAATGCATAGCTATATTTTTTTTTTTTAAAGAATTAATTTAGGTTCAATTAAACTTTGATTTCAACAAACTTATAGCCAAATTAACCGTCTCATTGAAAAGATTCCAAATACACAAGTTGGCCGGTTCGGCCGCCAACTTATGTTCGGGTCCGATTTTCGACCCAGACAATTCAAATCTAACATTTTTGTTGTCATTGGAATTGTTTTTCAACGTTCCGGACTCCATTTTTGTACTTTAAAAACCAATTGGGGCCTTTACACCTAACATCGGATTATCTGGATTTTCAAGTCACAGAAAAAAATTTCCAAAAGTTGTAAACAGTATTTTGGGACTTTTGAAGTTTCGACGTTCAAAAATAGAGGGGCAACTGATATATCATAAAAAAACTATGTTGATCGAGCACGAATAACGAGGGAAAATCACGTTGGAAACTTTAAAAATTAAATCAAAATCATCTGAACTTCGATTTCAGCAAACTTATAATCGAACTGAACGTCGCAAAAATACAAACCTAACGACACCAAATTCGACTCAATCCGAACCAAAATGAGTCCAAATCAAAGACCCAAAGCGCATTTGGAAGGTTAAATCCATAATTTGAATTAAAAACAGTTTCCAAACGTGACATGCTTCTAATCAAATCGATCGACTCGACGAGAAGAATCCAACGAGCCTAAGATCGCAAAATTATGAGATCGTTAAGACATTCAAATGCCCAGTAAACGGTCCACGAACAAGGGATTCAACAATGGTCGTCCATTCAAACCCCTCTCAATTTAACTCTGATCTTCATCTTTATTACTGGACATGACACTCTCAAAAAACTATAAATAGGCCCCCCAAAGGGGGGGGGGGGG
>NW_021318815.1:312516-313948 GCF_001605985.2 Dendrobium catenatum | reverse complement strand
GGAGAGAGAGAGAGAGAGAGAGAGAGAGAGAGAGAGAGAGAGAGAGAGAGAGAGACCCCATGCAAGAAGAGAAGAGAATGAAGAGAGCTTTCTTGCCACTAAACTCCTTGATCACCGTCAGACTTCAACCCGGTAGTCGACTGACGCAGGATTTCTACCCGACGCTAGACTTTTGCCCGTCGTCAGATTTCTACATGTCATCGGACTCCTAACCAACACTAGATTTCTACCCGATGCCAGACTTATACCTGTCATCGGACTTCTACCTAACATCGGACTTCCGCCCGTCGTCGGATTTCTACCGGACACCGAACTTCCACCCGTCAACAGTCCTTCCAACTTCCTTTACCAAACAACAATCGTTCTGACCTACGTCGATCGCCGACTACGATCCTTTCGACCTCCGTCGCCATACAATATTCTTTCTAACCTCCGTGGCCTACCGACTATGGTCCTTCCGACCAAACAAACGCGTCAACAGTGATTCTTCATGTTTTCACCATGTAACACACTCTGTATGATGTATATTTGTTGCATCAAGCCAAGGCTTTCCCCCAAGGAAGGGTCTCATTTGCAATCGACTACAAATAATAATGGATTCATTCAAAGTGGGTCAGGCCACATGATTTTTCCCCTTTTCAGAGTTTTTCACATAAAAAATTTCAGTGTCTCTTACGAATCCTACACCATCTATTTCATCAGTTGTGTGTTGGATCTTCGTATAAAGCTAAGAAGTTAAAGTTTACATTTCTTTGTCGCCACGAATATTCCAGGATGCAACACTTCCTTAATATCAAAAAATGACGTTTATTTAAGAAGACTCATCATATAGGTGTTGATGTAGTAAGACCGCCTAGCAAAAATCCTATTGTAATCGAAATCATTAGTGTGTTGAATGGTCACATGGCGTGCATTCAACAGGCCAGTTGAAAAAAAACTAGAGAGTTTCAGGTTACCAAATAAAAACACGTATAGAATCAAGATCCAACCTATGCATGGATAATTTCCCAACCAATATAAACTAAAAAGATAAAGCAAGTTTAACAACATCTTCATCCGAAATCAAAACAACCGATAGACCCTTTAAAATCGAGTGATCGATAATTTGGCATGGGCAATAGGTTTTCCTTTTTTGTTGGGTTTGTGGCTTTTTTTGGGTCATTTTTGCCCGTAAGCTTTTATATTTACACATGTATTAGAATGAACTTACTCCTTGTTTTACTTCATAGTTAAATGAAAATTTAGCTCCGCCACTAATTACCCTAAAAAAAAAAGAAGGGCCTCATGCTTTGTAAATGAAAAAATAAAATAAAATAAGACAATTGGGGCGGCAGGCCGATCGCAACGATCCAATTATATGTTGTATAATTTTGATTAAGCAAGTCAACTAATAAATTAAATTTAAAAAACTTATTAAGATATATATATATAT